>NW_019388784.1:0-6109 GCF_000671375.1 Centruroides sculpturatus
ATGCCAGAAACTATACAACACATCACTTCTGGTTGCAAGCTCTTGGCACAGACAGATTACTTACATAGACACAATCAAGTAGCAAATATTATACACCAAGAGCTTGCAAAGAAAAAAAATTGGTAGACATTCACGAACCATGTTACAAGTATATTCCACAGACAGTATTGGAAAACAACACGCACAAAATGTACTACGACAGAGCCATAATCACAGATAAAACAATTTATCACTTTAGACCAGACATCACACTCATTGACAAACACAATAAATCACATACACTGTAGACGTAGCCATTCCAAACACTCATAATGTACAAAACACATCACTGAAAAAATTAGCAAGTACACAGAACTAGCCCAGGAAATAAGGCATCTGTGGAGGATGGATAGGGTGCTTATTGTACCTGTCGTTCTCTCCTGTACAGGTGTGATACCACACACGCTACACAAAAGCCTGGGAACATTACAATTGAATAGAAATACATACATAACACTACAGAAGGCCACTATATTGAATACATGCCATATTGTTAGGAAATTCCTGAATACAGACACTGACACACTTATTTAATTTTAGTTTTGTTTTGGTTGCTATGCCTTGACTCTGGCATAGTACACAGCCACCGGTGTGAACCGAGTATAACCCACTAAACACAATAATAATAATAATAAGCGCAGAGCCCAAACGGTTATGAGTTGAAAGTTGAAATTTGGTACACAGTTACGGTACGTCACGAGAATGTACACTAAGAAGTAATTTTTCGAAATTTCTCCCCCGCGGTGAAGAGGGAAAGGATTAAGTCTTATCCTAAAAAATTCAGCTTTTACTGTACTACTGTATTATAGAAACATTTTAAAAAAAATTTTTAACTGCGTTTTAGTAGGGTAACACGTGGGGATGAAAGAGCTGTATTCCTTAACAATGGAAGTGTTAAAAATGGAAGTGTTAAGAGAAAGCAACGTGCAAGATTTACAGTCACAAATGCGGTTTTTTGCGTTTTTGCGAGAAATCGAACATATTTTTAGACCCATGTAAAAACTCTCTAATTAGTGTGGAAACAGAGTGTCTTAAATCTTGCATTCTGTAAAAACGGGTAAGATTGGTGTGAGACCTGAAAGGCCCCCGGGTCTAATTTTGTAATTTTATTAATAATGTTAAATATTGTCACCAAATATTATTTCATTTTTGTGAGAAAATTAACGTTTTCCAACGTGGGAAAAGGCAGATAACAGATGTTACTTCCTTTGAGGGAAGTTCGTACATCCTCTGTTTTTCCCTTATCCGCTAAAAATCTTGCTCAGATGGGAACTATCTACCCCTCTTTGATTCCCCTTTCATCCGTTCACATGAAAGAGTTTTTTTGCATGATGATTGGTCGCCGATCGTGACATATAGGGGAAATTTGTCAGAATTCGAGGAGTTCATCGACAGAGCTGGAGGCGTCCGAACTCCACATGTTTTCCTCCTGATGACCAACGCCCTTAGACGAGTCACATAGAATAATTCCAGAGTTAACACTTAGAAGTTATACCTTTATATTTGTGCACATATCGATCTTCCATGGAAAGAAGTAAATGAACTTTATCTCCAAAGTGTCCCTTGCCTACAGAGAAGAAGACGAACGACAACTAGAACAGGTTGTATGTTTCAAACGATTTTGTGAGCTCTCTCTCTCGATCGCGCATCGGGTATAATATAAGTCCATATATCTCTCGATTTGTATCTTAATTATAGTAGTTATATCTCTCGTTCATTAATATTTTGTATTAGTTTTTATTTTATTTTGTTTTATTAAATTTATTGTTGTTTGTTTATCAAACGAAATGACTCTTAATTGGTGTCTGAATCAGATCTCACACGCGTGTTTGTCCGCGGAATTTAACTGACAAACTGCTGTCGGGAACCTGACGTAAGGAAAATGATTTCGCCATCACCAACCTCCACCTTAAATATTCGGCTTAACAAAAGACCCTTCGCCACTCGTTTCCCTACGTTTGGGAAAGGCCGTTCTTTGGACGACCGAGAACTGGTCTCACTGTCTAGCTGCCTAGTAAGTGATACAGGCGTAACAACCTACCCTGTACCTCAGGCTGATCTCACATTGGCTATAATGTAATAATCTTAATCTTCGCTATCATTATTTTTTGCCCGAGCAATGCCTGGCGTATCTGCTATTATAAAAAAATATTGAAAATGATTGATCACTTAGAATGTATTTTATAAGAGTTTATATACCGATTTTAGAATTTTTGTTAATGATATTAATTTTAATTTTTTCAGCTTTATGGAAAATTTATCGAAATCGATAAATTGTGTTCTGCTGATTTACCGTTAGAAACCAAAATGAAGGTAATACAAATACATTTAAATTCTTTCTATCGGTCTATAAATTTAATGTACGGAAAATTCATTGAAATCGATAAATTGTGTTCTGCTGATTTACCGTTAGAAACCAAAATGAAGGTAATAGAAATACATTCAAATTCTTTCTATCGGTCTATAAATTTAATATTATTAAACATTTTTTTCTTTAAAAGATGCTGAATTTTATGAAAAGATACGGTAAAACTCCATTTGGAATAAGCATCGGCGGATTCTTTTATATTAAAAAGAACTTTTTCATTCGAGTAAGTTCGTTCAATATATTCTGTTTGACTTTATGAAACTTGTAAAAATATCATTTATAAACTTCGTATATAGTTTACAAATCTATTTTATTGGAAGAATCGTAGTAAATGTGTAACTCTCTTTAGGTGTAAACGTTATGGGCCAAGTGATTAATAGGGAATTGTTTAATAATGCGCAGCCATTATAAATAATGACTAAACTGGGTGCGCAGTCTGATAAATATTGATTAATTTATTGAATTGACCAGACATTATGAATACAGCTACATTTTCTTTGGACAATTTGATTAAAAAACTCCACTTTTTTCATTACAAATTATTTATTTTTGTGAATTATTTCAAAGTATTCTAAAAACAGCTCGTAATTTTTTAAAATTAAGTATTATTAACTGTATTAATTAAACTCGTATTAACGAAAAGTCTTATTAACAAATTTTTAGTTCATGAAAATTTGAACTTTAAAGGAAACTTTTGAAATCTTATTTTTCGTATAGATTACATAAAACATTTATTTAGTTTATTTATTCGGGAAATTAAGATTTTGATGTAATTGTGAATTAAATAATTTTTTTTATAGCAATTGCATTTATTAGATTTGCATCTAATCTTGCAGCAGCATCGACTATATTTTTGGCCTCCAGAAATCGATGACATTCTTGCACATTCTCTAAGCGAAATGTTTGCTCCTAGTAGCCTACATCTACAACAGAAATAAAGTTTTCTTTACAAACAGTAAATTGTTTTATGGTATATGGTAGATTTAATATGCCATGTTTGATATCAGTATGTAAAGGATTTTATCTTTAACCGGAACAACGACACTTAAATTATTTTTCCATCATTGCGGGCTCAACCTATATCATCTACACGAATCCTTACTGTATCATCAACAGTAGCTGCTGAGCGTTTGGATTTCGATGTATTAATCATTTTTCTGGTTGCTTTTTAAGATTAGACTTGATCTTGAACTATTGCTGTATGAGAAAGACATTATAAAATAATCAATAAAGCCACTGAATCAACATGCCTTACAGGCTGACTTTGAATAACAGCGCAGACTTATTACAAGGAAATGAAGTACTTTTGTGTTGGAAAAAGGAAGTCAATTGTAAATTTAAGAGAGAAATTGAAATCTCAAAAAAGTAAAAAAAAATACTTCTTACGAAGCTTCAAGATTTGACTGTCGACTCTTTCGTAAAAGGTGACGACATCCGTTTCACAATAAATTTATTCGTCAGTAAATTTATAAAATATATTTAAGAAAGTTTCATCATAGGCTCTTAAATTGTTTCATTGCTAATAGCATTTATCCTATTATTAAGGAATTAATAGCAATCAAATTTAATTTAATTAAACTTTTCATTTTCAATTTTTGATTTGATTTGAATTTATTTTTAACTTTTGATTAAAAATTTAAATTAGAATTTATAGTTTTTAACAATTTGTCATGAAAATCTTATGATGTGTCATTATCAATGGCCGTGTATTATACAAGTATAAATGAGGAAAATAATTATATTTAGGCCATAACCTCTACATTAGAAGAGAAAAAGAACAATTAAAATGATCTGAGTAAGATTTGTATATTTTATTGTTCTTTTCTACTAAAGCATTAAACTATTTAAAACTTCTTTGTTTTCACTTCGAACACACCTTGACATAATTTAAAAAAAAACAANCCGTGTATTATACAAGTATAAATGAGGAAAATAATTATATTTAGGCCATAACCTCTACATTAGAAGAGAAAAAGAACAATTAAAATGATCTGAGTAAGATTTGTATATTTTATTGTTCTTTTCTACTAAAGCATTAAACTATTTAAAACTTCTTTGTTTTCACTTCGAACACACCTTGACATAATTTAAAAAAAAACAATTGGTATAACACCTCAATTAGAAAATATTGTAATTTATTAGAAAATCCACTTTGGTTTGCATGTACAGTTCATTTGCATATATTATTTGATTATATACAGTGGTGGCCAAAAGTAGAGGTACCCTTGAAAATCTTTTATAAATGCAACCTGTATTTTGTTTACCACCTACTACATAATTAATATTGTGATAGTTGAAAAAAGCACAAAAAAAAGAGTCAAAATACTCAATTGAGTCAAACAGATTTTACAGTGGTACCTCAGGTTACGAACGCCCCAGCATACGAAATTTTCAGGATACGACATGAAATTCGAACATATTTTTGCTCCACGATACGAACAAAAACTCACAATACGACGTTACATTAGTTCGCATTTTTCATTTGTTTTTCTTACTACAGTTATTTTTTTTAAATGTATTACTTGGCTTTAATTTGAGTATGTTTTTCGCGTTGGAACGAATTATTTGGTTTTACATGTAATCGTATGGGAAAAGATGATCCATCTTACGACATTTTCATGATACGATCTCAGTTTCGGAACGGATTAATTTCGTATCCTGAGGTACCACTGTATTTTGAATCTGATTTACAAAAGAAAAAACGAAGTTTTTATATTTTATATTGTGACAAAAGTAAAGCTATCAAAGAAAGTATGCACATCTGTCCAGTATTTTTAGAACAAAATATTATTATTTTATGGCGTAACCAGAGATTCTGATTACTGCATCACATCTACATTCCATTGTCTCAAGGTATACAATTATCAAATGATATCAAACAAAGAATGGTAGGTATGCGTTTGAAGGAAAAAAAGATCTTTACTGAAAATTGTGAAATCTGTAATGTAGATAAAACTGTTCTCGCGAAAGTGGTGAAGCACTTGCAAATAAATAGAACCATCGTTTCTTCAAAAAGTCAGGAGGACTATGAAAAACAACACCACAGTTTGATCGTTTGATCAGGCGTACGAGTACAACCAACCCTTGGTTTGCTGCTTCAAATATTAATATTTAATGTAAATTTGTCAATAATTGAAAACGTTTTAATAACATATTCTTCTTTAATTAAAATGTATTCCAATGAAATCTCAAGCAATTAAATTAATAAGAGCTAAGGCCTCACTAATTAAGCACGTTCTTTTCAATGGCTGATAACAATCTTTATTCGGTTTTCAATGCCAGAATAATTTAGGGCATGGATATTGTCTGGGACTTGCACTTACGATAAGGCAGTTTCGCTGGTTCTGTGCTGATGCAGATTCGGAATAATGTTGCGACCATTGTAAACGTTCAGATTAGTGGAATGCAAAATTGAAAAGTGATGGATGTTGTGCTGGATTCAATTAAAATTAATTATAAAGACGGACATTTTTATCATTGTTTTATTATATATTAAGATAACCGTTTCATGAAAACAATAAGAAATTTGGAATACACTAACATTTGAAATATAAAATTTACGATAAAATTAAGTTTTCAATATTTAAGTATTATTGTTTAATTAATTCAAGCTTTCATGCACTTTTACATAAACGAATTGCCATTTAGAAAAGGAAATATTAAATAAAGAACAATTACAATATTTAGATCAATATATAAAAT
>NW_019388785.1:0-6019 GCF_000671375.1 Centruroides sculpturatus
CATAGGCCGATTGCCAATGACTGACGCTTCCTGCAGGCGGGAAAAAATTCAGGGCTGTGCATGACTGTCCCCTCCACAACTCCACCAAAGGAGGCCTCTCGCGCATCATTGGTTTACGCGGAAAAAAAAAAGGTCCGATACTTTTTGAACAGACCTTGTATTATTTCAAATTAAAAATAAGTTTTATTTTCATTAAAAAAGATAAAAGTAGCAACTATTTTAAAATATCTTTTCTAATTTTCCAAAAAGGATTGATGGAAATACACTGTTTACAAATTTCTAAAAATCCAGAGAAAACTTCTTGACTAATCTGAATTTAATTAAAATCTCTTATCACTGACATATTTCTTTATAAGAATATCTGTTGATACATATGCTATGAATCAGTAATACCATACATAAAAGGAATACAGTAATACCCCGACTTACACTACCCCGACTTATGCGAACCCGGAGTTACACGATTTTCAAATCTCATCGATTCATCTTTTGTTTGAGCGCCACCAACCCTTGATTACTCACTCCCCCACACTATTGTTCAGCTTACATGTTCGGATGTGTCGCGCGGAATCCACACATAGCTACAATTTATTTTGTGTTATTTATTTGTGTTTGTTATATCTACGGAGACTTAAGAGACTCTACTATGTCATCCAAACGAAGTAGAACTAATTCTTCTGCATCAAACAAGAAAAGAGAAACTTTATCTTTGGAATGTAAAGTTAACATTAGGTATGTTTGTAAAGTCGAACGAATTAAACAAGAATGAAGTCATCGTTATTTCGTTAGACTTTTCGAACGATTCGTTACTAACGTGTTTAACTCGTTTGACTTTACGAACGTACCCATTAAAGACTTTGATACAAAAATGAAAATTTGTGAATTGGCAAAGATGTTTGATCTACCAGAATTGTCAGTCAGAACAATTATAAAAGGCAAAGAAAAAATTCTCGAAGCTGTGAAAAATGCTCAATCTTTAAATTCAAGCATTATTTGTAAATGTCACAGTATTATCGCTGAGATGGAAACAATGTTAAAATTATGGCGTAATAATCAAGTAAATGTGAAAAATGTAAAATAATGTAGGCCTAATTTGTTGTACATATGTATTATCTAAGATTTTATTTAACATTTTTTTCTAAATTATTGTTTTATTTAGTCTCCAGCCCCAATTAAAAATTATTTGTATGTATTTATATGCAAAATTATACCCCGACTTACGCGAATTTGACTTACGCGGTTACTGCTCAGTCCCACCTATCGCGTAAGTTCGGGGTATTACTGTATTTTGAAAATGGACTGATGACTTCACTGTAGAAATGTTGCATCTACAAACTATTGATCTTGCAGTTTGAAGTTTTAATTACATTACCAAACAAGTTTTCTTTTATTTCTCTAGCATTAAAATAAGTGATCCCAATAGAAAAAGTTCTCAAAAATCATTTCCAAATTTTCCTGTCATACAAGATCAGAACATATATTAGTATACAAACACATCTTTGTTTATATACTAATATATATAGCAATTAGCAAGTTGATAAAGCATATGTACCTATGAAAGTCATTTTAATATGGTTTTGTTTCTCTATTTACACTGTTTTGAACATTGGCAGATATATTAGGATGGGAATCCACATTTTTTACATGGAACCTGGACCATGTATTGATCCTGCAGGATATTAAAAGCCTTGCACCAAAAGCAGCTGTTCTAACTTAAATTCCATTACTCCATACTGTGATGTGTACACTACTATGCATCTTAAACATTAAATAAAGCACATGCAAATGTTTTAAAAGTGTATATAAACTTGCCTTTAGAAAAGCTGTTTGGATATTGATTTCCTCTTGTTCTCCTGTTTTCAAGAATTATGGGATCACAGGAGAATAAATCATGATGTTATTTTCAAAAAATAAATATGATTTATCTGTTTTTTATTGATAAAGTACATATTAAAATTATTTTAAAAGTCTCACAAGAAACCAGTAGTAATCACAGCATCATTGGATCCATGTGACTTTTCCATGACATCTCTTTTTCATGGTGGAAAAAATGGCTTGGTGAAATCTTTTGCCAAGTTTACCACTAACATCTACAAGATTTTTGAGAAAAAGGTTGTGGTATGAATGAAGAAAATGCATTTTTAGACATTCAACAATCAACAGAAAATTACTCGAAAATTACGCATAAAAAAAATTTTTGAATTTTTGTTTTGCGTAATTTTCGAATTTCTCATTCGATTCAGGAGAATAACTGAGGACATCGCTTAAAGCATTCGAAAACGTTTTTAAGATATTAAAACTTGTTTTGCTGGACTGTTGAAGGTTTTGTCTTTATTTTATTACAGTAGAATCTCAATTATCTGAGATAATGTGGATTGATATTATCTTAGAGAACTGAAAACTCAGATAAAATGATGGCCATAATCATTTCAGTTTAAAAATTGCAAAAAAGTTATAAAAGAGTTATATGGTATTATGTGAGGGGAATCGGGGTGTACGATAAACATAAAATACGTAACTTGGGTTGACTATGGAACCCTTAATCCCTATCTACCATGAAAGAGAGAGTTTACATAGTTTTACATAACAATACCTCTGATCTGTGACCTCTATATATGGAGACGGAGGATGGCTGGATGGTAGCAAGATGGAACTTCTATGCCTGACTGCTTCCTTTAGGGGTGAATCTTCGAATGGCTGTCCTCTTGTCTAGAATCCTCTTCTCTATGACCATTGTGGATTGTGGTTGTCCCATTCTCTATAGCCGTCTCTCCCTTATGGCAGTTTCTTTGAAACCACAGACTGCCACAAATAAGGGGAATTTACCCTTTTTATAGAAAAATTCCTCCAATCACACTTTGCAATTTGCATCATCTGATGGGATGAACTTATGTCTAATAGGATATTTCACCTGACTCAGATGACAGATGTTCTGAGGAGATGTGTGATAAGATCTTATAAAAAGGAAGTTTTACTTTCCTTCAACATAGGTCTCTTCTAAATAAGGTGACAAGTGTGTCATTTTACTATTAAATTATTACTTTAAATTATTCATTATTTTATCAAATATTTAACTCATAAAACTAATTTGTTACTTTCAAATCCTCACAATTACATTTAACCTCTTTTCACATCTTAGTGAATTTCATCATATATAAAAGCAATATTTTTAGGCTGCAATTTGAAAACATTGTAAACCTAAAATTTCCACTGTTGTTTGTTCATCCATATTTCCTGAATCTTGAGAATAGAGTTAGATAGATGAAAGACAAGACCAGATATGGAAACCTTAAGGGCAGGAGATCCTGATCTATATAAGAACTTCCAACGCAAACCAGAAGGAAAAGTATGATATACAGGGATAAGCCATTACTAATTTGAGGTAGAAAGCATATATTTTAATTTAATTTAAAATATGATAAAAATTTGCAACCCAGCATTGTGATGATGTCACAATAAATAATTGCTAATTTTACATAATTTATTATACAGCTAATAGTGTTTGCACAACACAGTTTTTCTTTAACTTTACTTTGTGACATTTCAAGGTTAGAAGAGTTCTTTTAAGGGAAAAAAATATAAGGAGCATCCCATGCAAAATAATTATTTATTGTGACATCATCATAATGCTTGGCTGAAATTTTTAGTCATATTTTTAATTTATTTAATTTAAAATATATATACTCTCGATTTTAGTAGTGTCTTGCCCCTGTACATCATACTTTTCCTGTCAACAACAGTGTCATACTGGTCATCTATCTAATTTTGCTCTGGAGAAAAGTTTTAAATTAAAACGTGACTTTTGGTCCAAACAAGTTTTATATAGTTAGCTTACAGGCAGCCCCAATTTTCCATATCTGGTCCCAAATTTCATCTGTTGGCAGTGGGAATTTATAGGTCTGAAATTGAAAATTGCAAACCGAATAGTGTAAGATCCGTATTTTAGACAAATCACAGGGCAGTATATGATGATGTAAAATTCTCAAACATACAAAGAGAAAATGGCACTTCAAGACAATTGTCTTGAAGTGCCATTTTGAGGTTGTCATTTTCTCTTTATATGATTGAGAATTTTACACTTTTATTTCTTTTCTATATAAATATTTTAATTAAAATGAATGAATTATGAAAATAACTTAAATGTATTAATTTAAAATTATCATTTCTTATTAAATGATTAAATGTAAAATGATAAAAATTATCAATGAAATTATTATTTTGTGTGTTTTAAAGAGCACGCATTATAAAGTTGTTCATGGTCTTTACAGGCTTTTTAAATTGAAGTTTCTTATAAATATACTTCAAATTTCTTGTTGAGAACCAAATAAAAACTATAGTTTTGGTATAGAAGCCATGTTTAGTTATGATGATATAACAAACATAATATAATTATTTAAAAAATTGCAAAAGTTCTCTTATCTGCTTAAGATAAGGTTCCTTTACCTTAGATATTGGCATCATTAGGTAAGGTTAAGCAATCTTATAAGAAGAATGTGCAAACTCTTTAATATCTTCAATAGTTAGTTTAAGAGTTTTTGTTTTATATCTGTTTATCCCTTGCTACCACAGTCACTTCAGCATTAACCACTTGCTCAGTACAGTCTACTGAGCAAATAGATTCAAGAACAAATATATCTGGCAGTTGCATTTTTCCATTACTAACCAATAAATTGACTTAAGTCACATTACTTCTATAAGTCAGTCTTACAAGTATCATGTAGTTAACAAAATAATATGAAATAAGTGTCAATGTAATAAGCTACTTGTTTAAAAATGAAAAATTTTTTTCAAAAGTAGGTAGATGTACTGAAAATTAATTAATTGATGAAACTTATTGTTTAAGAAATATATATTTCTAAAAGTTTATTAATACCATAATAGGATATTTTCAATTTGAATGAATAAAAATTTCAGACTGAGAAAACAGATGCAAAAAGCTAGCAATTTCTAACAGAACTGGATATGTTGCCATGACTAGCCTGAATTATTGTTGATTAAGCTATTGTTTCTTTAAATGCCATTCATTTTTCAATGTTAATTTAATAATTTTAAATTTAAAAAGTAATAAGGTGGAATGTTTATTTACCGATTACTTCAATTACTGGAAAAGTAATCGTCAGGTAATTATTAATCAATGGAGGAGTCAATTAATATGATTAATGATTAGCAAATGATTAATCAGTACATCTCCACCCCAGAGGTAAATATCATGCTCAGAAGTAATTATCATTCATATATTAGTCAAGTTTGTATAAGCCTATTACTGTTCAGTTATTTCAGTTATCCATTAGCTATCATCATCTCAATTTAGTTTACAGCAAACAACTTCTGCAAAAATTTTGTATTTATCTCAGGACAATGACAAAATGTTTGGAATGGTCAAAGAGAATTTTTAAAAAATTATATTCTTTTTCATCTGTAGTTGTTAAAAGATCCATGTAATTTTTCTAGTAAACCATTGACTTTAATCACAAAAAAACTAGCACAAACTCAATGAAATGTAATTCATGCTGTCTGTTTGGGAATCATATGAGAAAAGCTAAACTGCTTTCTTTGAAACTGTTCATATAAATCAGGAATATAGGATCACTATAACATGTGCAGTGGCGTTACAGGAGTGGAGTCCTGGACATAGAAATTTATCCGATTTTTGGGGNAAATGTAATTCATGCTGTCTGTTTGGGAATCATATGAGAAAAGCTAAACTGCTTTCTTTGAAACTGTTCATATAAATCAGGAATATAGGATCACTATAACACATGCAGTGGCGTTACAGGAGTGGAGTCCTGGACATAGAAATTTATCCGATTTTTGGGGAAGATCTTATCCGCTAGCACTTTCAGTAGTGTAAAACTACCATCATCAGGTGGTACATAGAATACAATAGTTTAAGCTTTCTGAATGATATTCCGACGGTTTTACAAATTTCAATATCGAATATTTCTAACAATATTTCCGACAGTTCAGCTGATTATGGTTTTTGAATGTTATTTAAAAGATCTTATGTCATAGTGCGTAG
>NW_019388786.1:0-5978 GCF_000671375.1 Centruroides sculpturatus
CGAGTAAAATCGTATTAATTTTATTAATGTAGCGATAAATTTTGTTACATTTTAAAATTCCTACAATGAAAAAAAGAAAGAAAGAAAAAAAAAAACAAATTTAATTAAAGATAAAAATCTTTTCGCTTGTATGAAATTATTTTCTTACAACAATTTCTAGCATTTTTGAAAATAAAAACATGTCAAAACATTTAGGAAAATAAAATTTCTTACTTTTTTTTTTCCTCCTTTCTTCTTATTAATGAGTTCAAGATCTAAAAATAAAGGTGATGCCAATGGAAATGTAATACAGAAATCTTTCTCTGTATAATGTATAAATATAATTAAGAAGAGGTAATTGTATACTGAAAACCTTTTACAATGTTTCGACCTCTTTAAAGAAGAAAAGTATAAAAAAAAATTTCGTCTTTTAACCCAGTTTTTACAGAATGCATTAACCCCAGTGAAAGAACCCTCCTACGGAGCTGCAACGAAGAGAATAAATTGCATTTCTTGTCGAAGAGGATGGCAAAGGCGTTATCGACTGTAATTTTATTAGGTGGACCCCAAAACATGGCAATAAAATGTGGTGTTAGTCTACATAACACAGTCTCTTAACAAAGTCAAGTCCCCTCTCCTCTTAAGTGCGTTATGTAATAAATGGGCGCTCCCGACGATATTTTCTTATCATATCTGTCGTAATATTTCTCATTCATCCAAAATTCTCTCTTGCAGGAATGCAAACACATTTGCTATCGATTTGCTTCCCCCTTTTTTTTTAAAAAAGAAAGAAAAGTAAGAGAAGGATCGAGATTTATTCTTAGATGAAATATTCTGGAACTTCATTAACGTTGATTCTTTCGATTATAAAGTAATTGTAGATAAAATGTACGCTCCTGATAATGTTTAAATATTCATCTTTGTGTTTATAAATTTAATTAATAATTTGAAAATATTTCATTTATCGAATTTTCTTCTAATGACCTTACGTGTAAGATAAGAGGCATGAATGCATCGTTTAAAACGAATTCAAGTAAAAATATGAATGAAAAGGCGACTTGTTTTACTTATTTTATATTTTAGTAAATAAAAACAGTGTGGAAGGAGTAATTTTTCTTTTTCGTAGGTTGTGCGGGTTTTACAAAGAAGCGAAAGAAAAAGTAATAAAATTAAAAAGCGGAATTAAAAATTAAATAGGTTAGTCGACTTATTTTCGACAGGATCATCCTTCATGCAAGGACATTTTCTCTCGCAGCTCATGTTATATGCATAGGTGTCATACAGTACCTAATGCACTTTAACCCCAGCGTTTTTCTCCTCTACAACCAATCCTACCTGGTCTATAATCTGTCTAGAGAAGGATGGCGTTTTTCATTCATCTTCTTCACGTGTCCACGCCATCTAATGTTCTTCCTAATGTAGATTTAATGGTTTCCTCCTATCCCAAGTTGGAAAAGCGGTCTATATTATCGAATCATCTTGAGAAGAGATTTGACATAAAGATCCGACCTCTCTAATATAAATAAAACATTTTCTAAATAACTAGACGTCCGAAAACCTTTAGAAATATGCCGCGTGACCGACTTTATGCCTTTATTGTAGAAGAGTATTGGCCCCGGGGAGCCACCGAGCCACTCTATTAGCATCGTCCACCCTCTTCTATCCCCACGCGAGTCGATCTTTCTAATTAGACGTAGCTTCTCCCATTCCTATTGCTAGACTATATTTTCTGCCAGATAGCTCCCCAATGTGACATTTTACCCGGCTATCATCTACCAGAATAAACTTACCTTGTTCTCATGCGGTTTCTTAAGCTCTTCTTCATATCTGATATCTGAATCTTGCGGTGTTATTTCGGGCTCGAATTTTCTGATTAATATTACGACGGTTACGGACGAGATCATTTCTTCAATTCCAGTGGAATTTTAAATGAGATTTCAAGCCGAGTATAAGTTTTCCCCTTTGTAACTTCTAGCATAACTTATTTTTCCTACACACACACAAAAAAACAACAAGCAATAAAGCTGAGGAATCAAAGAAGATTTTCTAAGGAAAAACATGAGAAATTGACCGAGAAACAGAATAGACAGAAAAAATTCTTAGTTAAAGGAGAGGGGAGGAAGAAGAAAAAAAAAAACAATATTCAAATGAAGGAAGAGTAGGGATGGAGAATAATTTACAAAGTTCCAGGGGTAAAAGTTAGGTCATGGATGTCTAAGAATGAAAGGTTAATTCGAAATTGGAAAGAAGATTTATGTCGTACGATTATAAGGTTTTACAACAGTTGAAAAACTAGTTAAAATTTAAACAGGATTGCGGGCGTCAATCTGGCGTCGGCTACTTAAGCGATTCATCACTCAAATTTAAATTTAAAAATTGCCGATGACGTTCGAAAGTATTATCCGATTTCATGAGAGATATTGGGTAATTGTCAGCAGGTGGGTGGAAAGAATTAATAAAAGAAATACTTCTGTTAGCTTCTATCATCAAACTTTCATGCGGCAATGAATTCGTCTTTAAAATAATTGCCAACATTTTTTTCTATAAATGTTTCTCATCTGTTATTAAAATTAGTTTAAAACATTTCAGTCAAGATTTCTCGAGAATTAAATGTCCTATTGGCTATCTATAACAATTACTTTGCACTAGAATTTGGCAATACCGAAAACAATACGTTAGTCTGTCTATCCGTCGAGATGTAATCAGTTTTTCTATTTCTTAGAGGCTCAAAAAAAAAAGCAAGAAAAACGAGTGTAGTGGCCAATCATTCGATAACAACCGCAGCAACAATTTGGAAAGATTTTTTTAGTATCACTTACCTTTTGTTTACTTCCATTCGGTGCAGAAATGCCATCACTCATCTGAAATATTGGAAGCGATTCGTCCACCGCAATTGATAAATATGGCCGAGAGGCGAGAGTGAAGATTTGAATAGGAGATAGTGGAAACATTTTGGGATTCCCTGCCGATAAATTTGAAGAACAATAAAGCACGGTATGGAAGTGATAGTACGTTGAAATATAAACCTGACATGATTGAAACCAGTAGAGGCTCGGACGTCACTTCGGGATTTCTGGCTATAAATTTACAAAATCCTTCTCTTCTCTCGGATGTTACTCGGATGGAGGTTTTTAGGGAAATATAGCTGTCTGTTTTGGGACCCACAGCAGATCCGTGTGCAACAGATAACTGCACTCGATATGACGAGCCAGATAGGAGAAGTGTTTTCGACAAATCCTACTCGGTTTTTTTGTTTTTATAACACTCGAAATCCGATATAAATTTTGACTTATTGAATCCAGTTTGATAGAAAGTTAGGTTAATTTTTTGTATTCTTTTTTTTTTTAAATGAATTGTTAGACGAGTTTTAGGATGACGGAAAGACGGATTAGAAAAGGGGAACTAACGGCACGAGGAACCGAAAGGAAAATAAATGAAAGGAAAGAGAAACGTGGAGGGGAGACGTAAGTCAAATCTAAAAAAGAAGCTGGAAGGATGAAGAAAATAGAGAAACAAGAAGGAAGTTGGATGGAAGGATAGAAAAGATGCAAAAAGGAGAACAAAAATATCGAATAGAAGGAGAATTGGGGTAAGTAGTACACGAAAAAAAAAAATATTAGAAAAGGTTGAGTGAAATAAAAAAAAACAACGAAAAACGTCAAAGAAAAATAGGAAGAAATATAAATGGAAATAAGCCAACAAACAGAAAATGCGTACTAAAAAAAATAATGAAATAAAAAAAAAGTAGTAATAGATAAAATTCCAATTAAAATATTAATAATGAATTAAGGGAATATTTTTTGACAAAATCTTTTAAAATATCTTACAATAAAACTTTTTCATAATTAAAAATCCAGATTTTTAAGCAAGTTTTGTCAGAACTTGGCGACTAACAATGGAATCCTTAATTAGTAAATTTGTGACAAGAAAGAATTCGTTCATCAAGAAATTCCTTAGCGCCGAAATTATCCTAGAAAACAGGCCATTCTCAGAAAGTTATGGGGTCGACAAAATTACAAAGTTTACACGTCAAAGGCGATATTTTCATCCTTCAATTGGTCGTTGCCATTTACCGTGTTTACGTGTAATCGGTATCGAATGATATAATGGCAAATATCGAGAAATTATGCACGATGGTAACGTCATGTATTTATATGATTTTATAAACGTAGCCCTCTTTTGTCTGTCTATTGGATTTTTAATGCTGGGTAATTCAGAAAATGCTATTCCCCTGTAAATCACTTTTCACTGCAATACTTAGGAGATCACCTGTTTTCAATTTCTACAATGAAGAGTCACGATATTTAAATGTTAATTGTATTAATATAATACTTATCTCGTGATAAAGTTTTATAGCATTAATAAAATTATGTAAATTAGAAAAACGTAGAACAGAAATATTCTTAAAAGATTGAATATTAGATGAATAGCAGAACTTTAAAAGTTTATTTAATAGTAAATGTTCGTCTAAATATCGTATACTTGTTATTAAAATATAAACTTTCTAATAAATTTTTTCAATTAATTACATCTTAAATTATCAATATTTGTGAATAAATTAGACATGATCTTATCGTTTTAATTTTTAATGGAGGAGAGAGAGAGAGAGAGAGAGAGGAGATATTACGTTCTACACACGTATACGTTTCATTCTATGTTTTATATTAATAAAACAAGAATAAAATTAGCTATATTAAAGAGTTAGCAATTGAACTGTAGTGAAATGACTCGAATCTCTCTTTATAATGTCTAGAAATTGTAGCTCTTGTAGGCAATTTTTCATTAATTCGAATATTTTGACATTTGGATGGAGTTCTTTTCCAGCCGATTTGAAAGAAGTCGTTTGCCTCAGTGGCATAAAGTTTAAAGTTGATTTAATTGGCAGATCAATGTTCGTATTTTGAATATTCCTTCACTTATACGCATATTAAATATTGCCCTCCTAATGGATGCAGCAGGAAGAATAAGACTTAAAAAAAAAAAAAATATTAATAATTAAATTGAAGACAAGGATTGTACTGAGAGGAGAAAGCATTTCTCTTCTACAAAATTCACTCTTTCAATCAAAGACACTTTTAATGGAATACGTTTTGTTTGTTAATGGGTGCAAACTTAATGCCTTCTCCCCACTAGCAAGAGGTAATTAATTCATTTTTCTGGAAAAGTGCCATTATTTCCATTTTTCTTTTTCTCTTTTCGCTAACGACCGGTCCTCTACACTTTCTCTTTTAAGTTCGAAACTGTACCGAATAAAATTTTAATGTTTTTGTCTCGTCGACCGTGTGATTTGTTTGGACATGGAATAAATGCTTAGAAAAATTAATTCTTTAACTAGTCTTCGTTCATCGATTCCCCTTCCATCCCCTACAATGTTCCTCCTCTATCATTTGATTTTCGTCGGGAAAAAAAAAATCTCAACAGATTCGAATTTAGCAATTATCTGCTTCTCTGTTTACATAAAAGAATATAAAATTATTTTCGTGCTTCGTTATCTTATAACAGAGAGCGTGTATCTATCTATCTAGCGTGTCGAAAAGTTATCATTAGTTCAAAGACAAGAATTATCGTTCTCGGTGCCAAACTCTCCGGAATTAGCCCCTTCTAAAGACAATCTCTAGACTGAAAATACTGTAATTCCTTTACTGGAAGCGAGAACCATTCAAGAAAGATCCATTCTCTGTAATGGGAAACGGGAGAACTATTCGTTTGGTTCTACAGCATTAGTTAAGAAAATTTTCAAAACTCAGACGTGATTTATCGAGTTATCTATTCTAAATTTTAAAAAAACAGTGAATAATTTTACTCTCTAGAGAAATTTTTTTACATCTGGAATATTTTATGTGAAATGGATAATTATATTAATTTTTCCTTTTGAATTAAAATCTTTAAAGATTATTTAATAAATTAACCATTAGAAATACCCGTAAAAGGATAAATGATTTGTATTTCAGGCCCTATCACAAGAGCCAACTGATCATTTAGCTCGTGTCTTAAAAAAA
>NW_019388787.1:0-5997 GCF_000671375.1 Centruroides sculpturatus
GTCTTCACAAGAAAAAAAAAATTTTCAGCGAAGAAATCCATGCAAATTTGATAAACGTTAATATAAAATTAATGGATATTTATATTCGTCAGATATAACGTATATAAATAGAGGAGTTATTTTTCTTGCCCTTCGTATTTATATCCGAAGCAAGGTTTCGCGATGTTCTTGTGGAATGTTAAGGAAGGTTTTCGATAATCGATGCCCTTTATACACGAGATGGCGCCACTTCTGTCCAGGAACTTTTGTACCCCCTCCCTTAAGATTTATTCATTCTTATTAAATAATAAAACTAGAAAAGATTCAGAAAACTTTGATAAATAATTAGGAAAATTATGACGATCGACTACATTTTTATGACGTTTTTCGTGATTTAAAAATCGAGTGACTTAATTAATATTTAAATAATTATTATATTTTTCCGTAAATTTACGATAATCTGTAATATTTTAATAATATTTTTACTGATGTTTTAATTAATCCCTCTTAAACCGACATCCTACAAAGAAAAGAGGAGGATGGGGATGAAGAGGAGGAGAGAGAGAGAGACAAGATAATAAATAGAAGCATAATAAATAATTAGAAAAAAGGTTAATATTTTTTTCTTTTCCTTTCGATATTCTTTAAAATTATTCCAATATAAAAAGTCAGTTTTGACGTAATATCGTTTTTAATATAAATTTTATAAACGACGTGTATAAGTTGCTGTATAGTTTTTTCCATATAATATATATATCATACTTTGTTCGGAAAGATATTAATTCCGATAAATATTTATAAAATCTACCCGGTTAAAACTAGATAATTTCAACATTAATAAAACATCGATTCATATTATTATATTTATGAAGTCTGCGAAATGTTTGCTAATGTCACATTAAGAATCAGTTAATCGCACTTTTTACATTAATTCGTTATATGTTGCCATTATTAAGCGCCATTGTTTTATAACCTTGACTTTGGCATCGATCATGAACCATTATGTTTTTAATTGATTTTCTCTTCCATCTTTCCGCCAAATCCCCGTAATTATTATAATATAAATTTATTTATTATCGTTTGTTTTACGTAGATTCGATTGTTTTCATATAGATTAAAAATGGCGACTTTTGAAGTTAAGATTATTTCTTAATCTTAATTAAATATTTGAACTTTTCACTTAACTGTAAATAAATATTTTAATTTTATAACGTCTTCTCTGTAGATAAATAGTTAATTTGAATTAAATAAGAAGAAAATAATGTTTTTTCTGTAATTATTATTTAAGATGTTAAAGAAGGAACTGTTGATTTATTTTTTTTTTTAAATAACGAAGTTTGAATGGCGCCTTTTAAACTGTACAATTATTTGTTTAAGGTTAACCAATGTAAAGTTTTAATGGGTCTTTTTGTTAACATTTAATTGATTCGGTTCGAAAAAAAAAAATCCTCTAGTTTAGCATTCGTTAATACAGTTTTGTTTGTATACACGACATTACAATTGCTCTTCACAATCGATAGAAAATTATTTTTCTCCTCGATTCTTAATGAAAATCATAATATAATTTATATGTTACAAGCTTTAATGTTTGCTCGCGATTAGAATTTAGTACAGTATATTTGTTTACGTTGCATTTGATTTGAATTTATTTGGAGCGATCGATATTCAGTTGCGTGTCGATAATTATCTGCGAACTAATTTCGTACGTAAAAGTTTTTTCTTTTTTTGTTGGTGCGATTCCATGTAGATTATATTGAATTTTGTTATTTGTTGCACGTTTCTATTGTTATTCAGCTTAAAATGAGTTGGTAAATTAAACTCGAATTTAATGATTAATACGTTGTTTTAACGTGTTGCAAATTATAATTTTACTTGAAATTATTTTTTTAAATATTATTCTAGTCATAACTTTATGATAAAATCGTAATTCATTAACCGTTGTGATTTTATTAAGGAGAAAAATTAATAAATTTTTTGGAATTATAGTATAGTTTTATAACGCTCGAAAGTGAATCCGAGAAGAAACTTAGGCGACAGGTATATAATTAGTTAGGAGTTAGGAGAATTAAAATTAGTGGAATGGATACAGAAATGAAGGGGGAATACATGTTTATACAGCTTTGTGTCCCATCCTGTTAGGAGCATTACTTACTTAAAAAGAAGCCGTCGTTCTTCTCCGTAAAGATCCCTAGCTTGTTACCGTGGCTGCGGACGTGGCCTTTCCACGTGAGACTTTGGACCTCGAGTCGAAATTCCTATATTGATCGATCCCGTTCTATGTCCATCTCTCCTATCCAATCACAGTTGCTTCCCACCGGCAAAAAACAGACGAGTCGGGAGCTTTTAGAACGTCAACTTCAAGATTGCCAATAAAATCTTCTCTTTCCAGCCTCCTCACTAGTCTCGGATGAAATTCATCTGCCGGCTCCTCTCCTCCGTGACCTTTGTTCCCAGGACATTACGTTTTTTTTTGCATATTATCACTTGTCTCTACCTTTGTAATTATGTGCGAAAAGTAAATCGGGTGCCTTTTTTTTTTAATTTGTTCTTTTAATCATTTGGCATGGTACTTAGTATTTTCCCTTCTTCTCTTTCTAAAAAAAGAAAAAAAAACTTATTAATTTGTTTTCTCTTCACACTCGAATGCATTTTTACTTAAACAATTTCTGGGACGTGTCGTGCATCGAAATTGATGGTATTCAAGTTGGGTGCAAAGTAGCAAAACAAATAGGAAAAGAACTGGCGAGATCAGGCGTTATAACTTATGTGTTTATGTTTCGTTTGAATGGAGTATATGATAATTAAGTTCGAAATATTATTTTGGTCCATTCGGAAAATAAACGATGCACTTCATTTAATATTAATCGAAGTGGAGCATTTGACAAAACTCTCTTAATGCACTGATTTATAAATCTTTTGTGTACACGTGTTATGGGAAGATTGTCATCTAAACTTAGAACTCAGGTAGGTCGTTTCGCCTCATTACTCCACACGTGTAGATTCTCTTCCGTTCACCAGCCTAGGTTATTGGTTTTTCCTACTTTTTAGTATTTATTTTAAAGTCCTGCGAAGGGATGTTGTTTCCCATCTACCGGCTCCTCTTCTTATTATACAGTCTAATTGATTTTTGGTCCGGAGAAGAATCGCTTTAAGTCGGATTATACATTTGATTTCGGTCCCGGCTCTTTGTCGGATATTTCCAAGCAGCGAATGAAGCCTGTTATCTGTTAGTTGTCAGAGCGTCGTGTGCTGCACTCTGTTGTCAGCAGCAGGTAGAGATAAAAGCTGAAATTAATGCTGCACCTTGCAGTCTGACGGTAATGCGCTACCGTTGTGGAAATTAGGGGAAAAATCTATAAATCTCGTCGTATTTTTAAATAATAAATAACTAAAGTTAATTATAATAATATATTTTCAAAGATTAATCTCGGTTTATTTACGAATTTTTTTTTTAGTTCTTCTCTATTTTGCATATTAATTTTCGTATTGACATTTGTATACGGTAGAGAAGAATCAAAATTATGTTTTTGAGCAATTGAGCAATTAAACATTATACATAGACTAACAATATATGTATGTATGTTTATTGCTATATTATATTTTTACATGCTAAAATACGAATTAAAAAAATATTCCTAATTTAGTATGTAAAAATATCACTAAGAGCGTTAAAAGATGTTTTTTTATCATTAAATTCCTATTGAAATAATTGTATTGAATATAGTTATGAGGATAAATTTTGAAGAATTCGTAAATTGTTCAGTGACTTGAACGAGTATTATAAAAACAAGTTTTTATATTTAAATATTTTTGTAACGATATCTCACACTACTTTAAAACGTATTTAATCGATGGACACATATTTAACGTATTGATTTTCTTCAATTGAGTTTATTACATATATAATAATGTTTTTTTTTTGTTAATTTGAATTTTTACAGATTAATTTTAATAATTTTATTTTCCTTTAAATATTTTAGTTTTTTCGGTGTATTTTTTGAGTGGAAAGACGCAAATCNACACTTCGTCGCACGAGCATAAGGCGTCACGAAGAACGAAAAAATTATCGTTTTTATTATGAAGTAATAAAAAAAGCTAATTTTATATAAAATATTTTGTATCGTAAATTGAGTTTTGTGACTAATCATATAAATTATATCCTTAAGCTATAATTAGATATTTTAGAGAATTGGATACTCCAAATTTTCAAATTTATTGAGCTCTTTTATCTTGGCATTTTCTAATCGAAAAGTTAGTCCCAAATATACTATAAAATTATTATTATTTTGGGTTATTTAGAGCAATCTTTATTACTAAAAAACGTAATGGTATGAAATTTTTGTTACTTATACTACTAAACACACCTGATTATATTTGCCGAGTTTTTTTCTCTTTATTGCTGGTTGATCTTCATTCGTAGATTCTTTTCCCATCTCGTAAGAAGTTTGCCTTAGGACAAAAAAGTTCTTTATACAGTAAACTTCTTTATATATCTGCATAATTACAGTTTGAATATATATTTTTACACGTTGCTTCCTCTTCAAAATAGTTCTTCTATGATTGTGTTTTGAATTTTTTATTTTATTTTTTCCTGTAATCGAGAGAATTGGAAATCGTTTTTGCTTTCACTGAATAGAGATGAAGAATCACTCTTTCTCATACATTTAAATGTTTTGTTTAAATAATCAGTTATCAAAATATGATGAAATATCTTTCTATAAGTATTTTCTACATTTCTAAAATAAAAAAAAAATTCATTAATGTTTGTATTTTTTTTCGTTTCATTAACTTTTATCAAATGTTCTGTTTTTTAGATAAGTACAGTACAACATCCAGATATCTGGTGAAAATTTATTCTTAAGTTAGAAAGGTATTTGTTTTATCACTTGCTTATTATTTATAATATAATCTTCATCCCTTACTCTGTAGCGAACTTAATTTATACGTCGAGAAGTTAATAAATATGAAATTAATACTGTAGATTAGTGAAGTACTCTTGAATTTTTCGTAACGACTTAAGACATATCAATTAGTTGCCAGTATAATAGAATATTAATTATTCTATGACCAATATATTATGTGTACTTCGATCTAACGACATATGAATGAGGAACTCTTTCCACAACAATTACGAGAGTTTAATATATTATATTTTATATTATCTAATTTGATTTTATAAAGAATTAAGCTATCGGTTATTAACGAACACTTTCGAACCGTGCTAACACGAAATTTAAGTTAAACTAATGTACTACGGAGGGAACCGAGATATATTTCTGAAATATTGCTATGTCTTGCCACGTGTCATTAATAAATCAGATATTATTCAAAAATTAGCGATCAAGTAGGCATGGCACCTGCTCGAATTAAGGAAGTTTTCAGCTGCAGCGAACAACGACCTAACTATCGAACAGAAAAAACAAACGAGTCGACATCTTTTATTTGTTTTGTCACTTGATATGAAGATCATAAAATTCTTTTTTGGAGCATCGTTCGTTTGTCAGGCCGTGCTGTTATTTTGAAGCTTAATATAAATTAAATCGTAAGCTTGATTAGTTTTTTAATTATCTTATAATAAATTACTTACTATTAATTTCGTAGGTGTTTAAAATCGTTGGAAATGGTTTTCGACTCTTTTGTATAGGAAGACATTTTCCATGTAAAATGTAAAAATTGTTATAAAAGTAATGTTTAATTCGTTTCTTAATAGCGTTAAATTTCTCTAGATTTTTCTATATTGTGGTAATGTATATAATGTCGGTATCTAAACATAGACTTTATCATTATGTAGGCTTATAGACTCTATATATAGGCCTATATATACTGTTCTACATAAACAATAAAATATATGTTTGTATACTTGTAATGAAGCTGTCAGAGAATAAAAATGTGAATATTTTCCTGATTAGAAATGTTCGGTTGCCAATTATATGATTCAAGCAAAAATAACTTTATATTTTTCAGATTTATTCATTCGTGTTTTAGAGAATGTAATCGGCCTAGTGATAAATTCAAATT
>NW_019388788.1:0-5998 GCF_000671375.1 Centruroides sculpturatus
GAATAAAATATAATATGAAATAAAGGTTTAAATAATTTGGAACATTTTTATACATAATTTCTTTTGAATAATATTTCTTTAAATGTAACCTTGATAGTCTAATAACACTATTTTAACGAATCTTGTGATGAAGTACTTAAAACATGAGGATAAAATTAAAAATATGATTTCTGTACTTATTAACAGAGAATATTTCTAATGGGCAAGCAGCTAAATATATAATACCAAACACATTTAGTTGGGTAGTTGCTGACATGCTATTGTCAGCAGTGTCAGAGAAGATTTGCAATAATTTTTTGATATGTCAAGGACTGATAACATATCGTATATTCATATATTACACCAAGGAAAATGGAAAGGGATAAATGTCGTTGACAGAATACAATCCCCTGAAGTGGACATTCACATCTCTGTAAAAGACCTTTTCTGAAATTCTCTAGATTTTCAAGAAAATGATCAATACGGAATGGCTTCAAATTAAGTGATTATCGTGTATAATGCGCACCCACGGTTTTAGCCCAAACTTTTGGGAGAAATCTTTCCTTTAAACTTCTAAATTCAAATCTTTGTTTATATTTAGGTACTTGTTTTTATTATTATTATTATTATTATTATTATAAAGGAATTTTAGCATTTATTTTTTAACATACGATAGGAGAAATTTTATATAGGCCTAACAAGTAATTACAAAACAAGAATAGATCTTGTCTAATTATAATATAATTAAATTGGAAATATTTTGTTCAGACCAACAATGATCGAATACCGTATCTGATATTTCTACATTGTTCTTTGAATAATCAACAAGAGAAGTTAAATTTATCTCGATTGTCGTTTTTATATTTAATAATTATACAGAAATACGAAGATAAAACGGCAAAAGAAAGTTATTGAATTTGTAACAAGCATTTATTTAAGTATAAATGCTTGTTACAATTTACAATTTCGGCATGTTATTTTCAGTAAACAGAAATTGAAAATGTATATCATTTTAAAATAAAAAGATAGTTTTAAAATATCTTTGAAGTGTTTTAACATTATCGCTACAATTAAAAATAGAAGCAAAGTACAGTCGTATTATAATCAAGAATGTAATCAGTTTTGTGACGTTCACGGAACCGATCGATCTTAAGAAAATACGTACGAAAAGTATTGTTTATTCTGATCAGAAATTCGATTTTATCATCATTTTTCTTTCGATCTTTATATATGTAGCTTATAAAATAACGCTAAAAGTGCTAACTAATAGGAATAATAATAATTGTTGACATTTACATACTAATATTTTTTACGTAAATAGGATTTCGGGACGTCGGCCATAATTAATAAACGAAAAAGGAAAGCCGAAGAAAAATTTCGTTAATATTCAGATCGGATATGACAAATTTTCAAAATATGACTTTTATACATTAATAAAATCGAAATTAAATCCATCAAAGTCACTTTTGTTTACTCTCGCTTCCGGAACTATGCTACAGTGGCATCGGTTTTTTACTTTCTTGGTTGTTATATATAACAGAGGGAAAGTACGGCGATCGGTCAAAAAATGACCCCCCAAGATTTTTACAGTTTTGGTGAAAAAATGCAAAAAAATTCGAAGGTAATTTATAGAAGTTTGTGTGGGGGCACGATTGTGTTCACCCTCTTTGAAGCAATAACTCCCGTACTTTTTGTCAAAAATCTCTGAAATTTTGCAGTTAGATTTCTTTATTAGGGAGATTGATGTCATTAAATTTTGGTGGTTAAAGGTCGAAGGGGTGGGGAGATAATGGGGTTCGTATGTATCTCCAGTAGGGTCGGACTTAATGATGATTTTACTCGTTATTCACATTTACAATTTTTTATAAAGCCCATTTCTACCCTCAAAATTAAGCTTTTTGTTATTTTATAATAGTTAAAAATACAAAAGTTTTTTAATAAAATATGATAACAGATAATGCCACCAAAATATTAAANAATTGCCAAAGCGTAAGAAGTAAACCTGATTGTCCAAAACGTTCATGTAGGCGTAGGCATTCAATTTACCAGGAACAGCATGCAAAGGTCCCTGGCCATACAACGAAAAATACCCCCAAAGAAGAACACCACCATTACCACCACCACCACCACCGAACTTGTCCGGTTCATTATTGTAGAGTAGTGTATTATACTTACACAATTATCTGACTTATTTAGAGAAATTAAAGCAAAAATGGAGATATACACCTATTTATTTATATTCAACACAAATTTAGGGTATGTGTACGAAGGTATACGAATATATATTAAATTGTAATAAATTTCAAGTGATAAGTGTCTATCGTTTAAATAACCCAATGTTTATTGTTTTTATCATCTTATTTTTTATGTTCAGACGAACCTAAAGATGATGATAAATGCCTCAGGAATAAGAAAATTTAAATTTATTTCAACAAATTATTTGTCTAATATCTTCTACGGTTTAGCACGAATGTGAAGTGCTCGAGGTAATACGTACAGAAGAGAGCAGCCATGAGAAATCTATGGCATTGGCAACGTGATTTTATTTTAATGTTTTCATCCTCTTCATGTTATGCAACCCTAATTAAGTTGAGATTAGTGAAGAAGAACAACCAAACTAGTAAAAAGATGAAAATAAACCAGTGAATATCCAGGATTTTGAGATTAAGGATGCTACTCAAGGCAGATGATTCAAGAGCACCAAGTCGTTTTTAGGAGAATGTTATTCAGTCTTCATTTTGAGGGTGATGAATTTTATTTTTTTTTAATTGTAAATGCTAACAATAAGTAAAATATTCACTAAGTCCGACCCCACTGGAAATACGACACGTAAACCCCATTATCTTCAAAATCATCTGTGACGTAAATTAAAAATGAAACAAGGAGCAGACAAATAAATTTAAGATTATAACAGTGACATTGAATCGTTAACTAATCATATCTTGCATTATTTATTTTAATTTAGGACTGTATACGTCTTGAATAATTTAGATTAGTTTGACATTTATACCGATATAATGTTATAAAACTTAAAATAGAAATTTTGTAACAATGATGCAATTTTATATAATTACTTTCACTCTTAAACAAATATCAAAATAATTATAATTAATTATAATTCTATGGACTATTGTTAAATCTAAGCAGCCTTTTAACACATTTACTATTATAATATATAATGTAGTCTATATATGTATATTGTGTATGGTAGTCAATACAGCACAAAAATGAGCAGCAAAAGGTTAATAAAAGTATTATAAATGTATATGAACTCGAAATTCTGGAATATCTTGTTTAAAATGTGTTTGTTTTCAATTATAACTATATGTATTTACATGAAATTTTCCTCATATCAAGTTATGAAGTTTCTTAGTCTTATATACCGTATATACATAAACACAATTTGCATGTATAAACACAGAAACGGGATAGAAAATTCAGTTTAAAGTTGGAAATCAGAACGATTGTATTTATGTCTAAATCACTTCAGTAAATATTACACTTTTTCTATGGGGACGTCTCGCTAATCTCCATTTATTTTCAAGTGAAGATTAGAAAAGATAATACATTCTCTTATCTTTCAGTTCTCTTATCTGCTATCGGAGTGGGGTAAAACTATTGCAGAGATCTGGAAAGTCGTTAAATTTGACAGACTTGTTGTTCAAATATTTAATAAACAATTAAGAAAATAGTTTACGAAATACGAAGTAATTTCTCAAAGAAAATTATTTCAAAATACAAAATTAAATTATTAGATGTGTGTGTCCGCAGAAAATTTTTCTTGGGGGAGGCAAAGCTTTGAGACAAATAATTACGTCAATAAATTTTGCCACTAATTCAAATCTGGCAATGAACGATTAATATTAATTTTATATTGATAAGATTAAGATTCAGTGCTTGGGCCTAGTTAACAAGGAGGTCAATTTCCTAAGATTTATCTAATAAATGTTAAGGGAGCTATTATGGGCAATATTTCTCGAACCAACAGTACGATTTTCCTGAAAATTTCTGCAAATATTTATCCCTAATACACAAATCTCAATGGAAAATTTCAGAAATTTTCGTTTAAAGGTAGAGGAGTTATTAAGGTTTCAATAGGGTAAACAAAATTGTGCCCCCTTTCACATTCACATGAAAGTAAAAATGACACAAGTGTATATTCAATTTAATATTTACAAGTTATTTTAGTTATGTAATTATGAAGCAATATTTAACATATTTATTTTAATGTAATCGGTTTTTAAGTAAACAAATATATTAAACAATTCCTTCAATTGCGTAAATAAATTTGATCTTGACTTCATCAGAAAGTTCGTATTGTCGCTCGAAAATCGTGATTAAAACAATTTTTGCGTCATATTTTCCTTCTGTATACATCACACGACCAGGATATAAGATAAGGGGTTAGGTGTGTTTCAATTTCTGAAAGATAATACGTGAAATATTGTTAAATGACATTAGCGATGCAAATTCTGGATGTTACCGTTGGCAATAGTTTTCTTATCAATACTTATCATAACAGCTAAGAAATTATTTACCATCCGTCATAAAAAGGATTTAGATAAATTAAAGGGGTGAAATTCACCCGTTTCCAAGAAATATATCTCGCAGCCTAATATAAATACTCAGTACAGCGCGACCTGAAAATACAATCAAAATGATGCTGAACATTCTAGCTGCAATTTCATTACTAACTCTTAATTTTTGTCTAGTCGCTTCACAGTGGGACGATTACTGTGATGAAGATCGATGTAAATTGCCCATGTGTTTGTGTGGTAAACAATCTCCCCCCTCTGGAATGGAAGCCAAAGATGTCCCTCAATTCGTAATGCTAACCTTCGATTCTGCTGTAAATTTTAACAACTTTATCTTCTATAGAGAGCTGATATTAAGAAGTGGTAGGAAAAATAAAAAAAGTGGATGCCCCATCACCGCTACTTTCTTCGTTTCGCATGAATATACCGATTATACCCTTCTGAATCGTTTGTTTAGCAGAGGAAACGAAATTGCCGTGCATTCTATAAGGTAAGTTTTCATAGATTTTATTATAATGAACACTTCTTTTCTTCGATCTGATTCATATTTTCATTATTAGCCATTCGCCGATCGTAGACAAATGGAAAAATATGAGTTACACGCAATGGAAAGATGAAATTTCGGGTATGAGAACCATTATCTCGAAATTCGGACTCATACCAGAAACTAAGATTAGTGGTGTACGGGCTCCTTTCTTGCAAACGGGAGGCGATACTTACTTCGATATGTTGTCAAATGAAAAATTTTTGTACGATTCTTCCACTCCTACCTTGCGTAGAGCTGATCCTCCTTTATGGCCTTACACACTGGACTGGGGTCTACAGCAAGAATGCCAAATCGAACCGTGTCCCAGAAAATCGCACCCAGGCATATGGATGGTGCCGGTAGTCAATTGGTTTGGACTTCCTCAGGTAGATAAAGTAACGGGGAATGTATTCGAACAACCTTGCGCCATGGTAGACGGATGTACCCCACATCCAACTACAGTAGAGGAAACTGTTAGTTACTTAAAGAAGAACTTCGACAGGCACTACCATTCCGAGAGCAGAGCACCTTTTCCCATTTTTCTAAGAGAGGGTTGGTTGCAAAATAGAAACAGGAAAGAGGGTTTTCTAAAATTTGTCGACGAACTACTGCAAATGGATGATGTTTACTTTGTCACGGTCCGAGACGTAATTGATTATTTACGCGCTCCCAAAAATCTAACTGAGTACAACCAAACGTGTTTTAAAATGTCCAGCAAATGCCCCGCTCGCAGCTGTAGTTATAGAATGAAAGACACCGGAGCAGAAAGAATAATGAAATCTTGTGTTCGATGTCCCTCTTCCTATCCGTGGGTCGGTAATCCTACTGGAGAAAAAACCAACCCTTAAGCTAAACGCCATCAAAAACTGTTTGTTATTTCTAATGTTTTATTAAATATGTCTTCAATTTTATATATTTATATTGTCTTTTGCATTTAATCTCATACAATTCACCGGGG
>NW_019388789.1:0-6676 GCF_000671375.1 Centruroides sculpturatus
ATTGATAATGATAAAAATTAATGCTTTTTGCCAAAAACTGTAAACCGAATAAAATATTTTAAACAGAAAATTATCAACATTCTTATTAAAAAAAAACCTTATTAGCTCAATATATTATTATTAATCTGTCATCTCACTTGTTTATTTTATTATTCTGGCAAGAAGTTTATTAATAGTCTTTGTGTTGTAATTTATTTACATAACTTGCTGTTTTCAAAAAATGTTTATAAAAAAATTTGAACAGCTAATTTAATCAAGTTCAAATATTACAGATTTAATCAATATGTAAGATATTTTTAAGTTAAATGTTGAATTTTTTCATTTTTTTTAATGAGTTGTACTTCTCTGTAATGCAATTCTAGTCTATTCTTGTAAAATATTGCAATTTAAACATTTAGTGAATGTATTTGATTAAACATCTCAGACATAGCTTCTCTCCCATAGAAGAGAAAGCTTTATTCTTGATAGTAGTCTTGCTTACACATTATTCAAAAACACATCAAAGAATAGCATAATTTATAAACTTTTAAATGTAATATTTGTACAAATTAAGAGTATTTTATATGTTTTTGCTGAAAGTACTTATGTATTGTGCCTACTCTTTTTCTATATTTGTACCTGTACTTTTGTTATTTATAAAAGATTTTAATTGTGTTTATATTAACAAGTGTCTTCTCTTCTTTACCATTAAAATTGTGTATTTAGAGTGTTACTTCAATACATCATTGTAAAAAAAAATTTTTGAAATGTTTCTGCACAAACTGTATAGAAAATGATGTATTTCTGTTACATATGAATGTCCTCTTTAAATCAAGAAAAAATGTGTAAAATGGAAATTAGTTTTAACAAGTACATTTTTTTAATAAAGTAGTTGTATTTACTACAGCAAGTACAATCATTTCAGCTTGTAAGCCTATTATGTGCATTTGACCCAAATTGCATAAATGAAGAGTCCAATAATTGTAGAAAAAAATTTAAATATAGGTTTAGTTTCTTATTATACAATATATGTCATTTTCTTAATTGATTTAAAAATTTTGTTCAAATGTTCAAATAATTTCAAAGATAGTTTTTCATTTTCACACTAAATTATAAATTCTATACAAAATTTATTATCATACTTTGGAATTTCATCTTCACTGCCAGCTTTAGGAGTGCTACTTCTTGATACTGTCTCCATCGGATACTCTGCTGCACTAACACTTACTGTCAAAAAAATAAACATTAATACTAAAAAATTTGTCAATTATTAAGAAATAGTTATAACATTTTTATTATATAGTTGATAATAAATCATAGTGTAAAATTTTAAAATAAAATTTATTAAAAAAAGTATACGTTTTCAGAATTATTAGCATAATCTAACTAAAAGATACAATAATTTTAAAAATAATAAATTTAATTATAAAATTACCATCTTAACCATAATTTTGTTATTTATAGAATATTTTATAAATTCTGTTTCAAGAATTTATATTATTATATTTATAATTTTAATCCAGTTGCTCAATAGTGAATAACCACATTGAATCTGAAGAATTATACAAAAATGCAAATTGTTTTTACATATGTGTGTTTCTTTTTAGTCCCTTAGAAGAGGAAAAACACCAACATATTATTTTTATTATTGAATAATGAATAGCAAATGAAATTTAAACATAAATGTCTATTATAATATTAAAAAACTTTACCATACGAGGGCTGTTCAAAAAGTATCGGACCTTTGGTCGGCAAAAATACATTTATTGATTTTGAGATACAAAACACTAATCTCCTTGGTAGTGTATACACTTCTCCCAGTGTTCCTGCCATTGTTGGAAACACTGCTGGAATGCATCTTTTGGAATGGCCATCAGCCAGTCCGTTGCATTCCGCACGATGTCTTCTCTTGACTAAAATCGGGTTCCTTTTAGCGGCATTTTCAGCGTGTGAAATAGCCAAAAGTCACATGGAGCCATGTGGGGAGAGTACGGAGTGTGACAAAGCACAGGAGTGTTGTGTTTGGCGACGAAAGCCCGAATCAGATGCGCAGAATGGGCAGATGCGTTATCACGATGGAGCTGCCAAGTTTTGATCGACCACANAACTCAAGCTTATGAATCGCACTCGTTACCACTCTGCCACAGGACGCTCAAATAGAAGTACGTATAATTTATATATAAAGTGCTAAAAAACTTTAAGTTCGATTTTCTTGATTATATTTGAGTATTGCACTTTAGTATTTTACACGTAGTACACTCACATGGTGTACTACTTCTACACCAAAGATTGTCAAAATCCGTTACCCCAAAGCCGTAGGCTCTCCTTGTTAGTGGAATCCGACGAGAGCTCACTACACGTTCTCACTCATAGGCCAACTGCCAGCGACTGATGCTTCCTGCAGGCGGGAAAAAATTCAGGGCTGTGTATGACTGTCCCCTCCACAACTCCAACGAAAGAGGCCTCCCACGCATCATTGATTTATGCGGAAAAAATAAAAGTCCAATACTTTTTGAACAGACCTAGTATTTATTATATACCACAAATGTGATATGTTCTTTACTAACAGATTGATATTCAGTATTTATGATGTGGAGAAAAAAATGTTTTAATGTTTTATACAACTATTGCCAATGAGTTCCATAGAATCATGAGTAATAAAAACATTTGTGCATTTTGTCATGATCATAACCATGGCAACAATGTTCCTACTAGTTTAATGTTTTGATTTGTTAGAGTAGCATATGAATATGCAACTCGTTATTTGAAGTCTTGTTGAGAGACTTCAATTTTAGATAATTCCAAAACTTCTGGACATATATAATCTGCTTCAGAGAAGATGGAATGTTAAATGATTTTGTTTTCATTTTAAATTATAAAGAAATATCTGTTGGATTGAGTATGGTGGAGGAGACTCCAAGAATTAGCAGCAATTTTTGTACAAGAGAAACTCACATAAATCTTATTGATATTCTTTGCTTAATTATTTCATTCATTTGATATTAACTTTAACTCATTAGATATATACTATACAGTAATACCCCGAACTTACGCGATAGGTGGGACTGAGCGATAACCACGTAAGTCGAATTCGCGTAAGTCGGGGTATAATTTCGCAATTTGTGTAAAATTAAAGTCGGATTATATGTAAGCTAATAAATGTTCTCGTTAATCTTATTTCGTCTATTGATTTGTTCACAGTTACAAGAAATCACCACATAGAGTCTCTCAAGTCTCCGTAGATATAACAAACACAGAAATAAGTAACACAAAATAAATTGTAGCTATATGTCGATTCTGCACAACACGTCCGAACATGTCAGCCGAACAATAGTGTGGGGGGAGTGAGTAATTGAGAGTTGCGTGGCGCTCAAACAAAAGATGAATTGGTGAGATTTGAAAATCGCGTAACTCCGGGTTCACGTAAGTTGGGGTAGCGTAAGTCAAGGTGTTACTGTATGTTATAATGAATACCAAACAGAACAGCTTGGGATCTGTTCAGTATTCATTATAACATACATGATGATATTAGAAACAGATGAAAATGTTTGTATCAGTAAATATTTTTATTCCTTTTACTGGAATTTGGTATATTTGTGTGTGTTTTCATTTTATACAAGTTTTTGAAGAAGTAAATATTAAATTTAACAACATTTTCTGCATTCAATAAATAAATAGCCAACCATCAGTGTTTGGTTCTGACCAGCAGCATTTTGTATGCTCTGTCATGGACAGGCCATAAATGATTTAAAAACATATTGTATCAATTTTATCAACAATTATATCAATAAGTAAATTAAAAACTATAATTTTGTGCTGATAAAATCAGCAAATAATCTGTAGGTTAACTCAAAATTATGAACTCATTAAACAACATTTTTTTTAAATCTAAAGTCTTTAGAAAATATAAAAAATCCTTTGTGCTGCAGACATCTGTCATTATGATTTTTCCTGAAACCACCAAAGATGTATATTCATATGCAGCCTTTAGTGCTCTCTTATTCATTTTTTGTGCATCAATCTATGTTTTAATTGATATTATTATACATCCTATTTGAATTTTTATTGTAAAATCTGGTAAGTTTCTAATAATTCTTTTCTCTACACAAAAATTCTTACATAACTATTAAGAGGGTTCTATTTAAAGTTAAGCAATTGACTTTCAAACCCACAATAAAAAATGTCATTGACATTAAAACTTTTTCTGTTTAATTATTTTGATTTTGGCATTTATTATTATCATTATTACACAGTAATTCACTTGAGACTGAACACGTACTTTGTTCAATACATCATGATTGCAGTCACATTTGAATAACATACAACATAATAACCAATTTTATTATGGAAAACCATAGAATAACATACAATATATAACATATCCTGGTCAACTGCTTCATCATGAAATAAAGAATTGTTCCATTCATATTTTCATTTTATATGGAGATATTCCATATAAATGTTCAATTCACATTTTTCACCAGATGCTCGCCCTCTGGTGTTTAAAAACAAAACTATTCTATCTGGGTCATTTGATTCATTCTTGTGTATTATCAGCAGTAAAAATGAAAAGCGATAGAAAAAACAACGCTTACTGTCAGTTCCAAATTGCAATTTCAAAGCCTTACGAGAGCCTGATATAAGTTTTCATCTATTCCCACACGAAAAACGGGAAAAACAGATGATTATTTGGAAATTGATCGGTTATATTTATGAGCTCTGAATTCTGAAAGAGTGGATTAGACTGTTAAGAATTGGCAGTTTCCCGATTGTCCAGCTTTCACAAACAAGTTATGCTATCAATTTTAAAACATTTTGTTAAAGTTTATTAGAAGTCAATCATAAAAAGAAAAGAATTAAATCAGACTATGACTCTGATTTAATGTAGATATTGGAAGAAAAAGACGTGAGGTTTTACTAGTATTCTGTTTTATAACTAAGTTTAATTAAATTTTTATACCCATTCTATTAAAAATCTTTTTTTTTTTAAATTGGTTTTATCAATTTTTTTTAAAAAAGATCTTATGTTAATTCTTAGAAAAAAATTAATGAAATACTACACAAAATAAACAGTGAAGTATATTTTGTTGGTTTGTAAAAAAATGCTTATTACAAAATCTGACTTCAATTTTCTTTTTTGTACAAATGTTTGAGGTCCCTTGAAAGTCGAGGCTTTTTACTTGTAAATCTGGCCCTCATGGGACAATGTCAAAGCTGATGTTTTTTAACACAAAGGGCACAAATATGTATAGAACAATCTCACTCATTTGTTTCAATACCACATAATGAAGTGTCCCGCTAACAATAATTGTTCTCCTTTTATAAAATTTCTCGATAAACAGCTACAGGCAGCATATATCATTATATTGGACAGTAATATATGATTAATTTTACATTACTAGTTACAAGCGACCCAGATAAAGTAGCCATTCTGTAAAAATGCAGCGCCCTCTATAATTCATGAAAAATGCGAATCCTGCATGAATTACTCTGTATATTTACAGTCTATTAAACAAAAAACAAAAAACTTTTCAAACATCTTTGATGACTCAGTCTCAGTCTGATGACTTACAAGTTAGTGTCAGAAACAATTAAGATGCATGATTTGACAATTTTAATGTTAGTATGCTATAAATATTTGTTCTTTTCATTGCTATAAAGTGAATTTTGAAGACTAAAATAATTTTATGCTTTTAAAATAATAGCCTAGCTTAATGGTGCAAAGTTTTACCTTGTTTACACATAATAGTATTACTTAACAAATAGACACCCACAATTGCTGTAAATAATCGGGCTATAATTTGGAAATATTGATTATGAATTACAAATAGATTTGGCACTAGAGGGAGGCATTAGGCACCATCTCCCTCTATAAATTTGGCACTAGAGATGGCGCCTAACGCCTCCCTCTAGTGCCAAATTTATTTGTAATTCATAATTAATATTTCCAAATTATAACCCAATTATTTACAATTGTGGGTGTCTATTTGCTAAGCATCGGATTTCGGTAGATGTTTATATTAGTACTACTTAAGTCTTGATGACTATATTTTATTAACAAAATTGAAATTAAAGATGATATCATTACTATTTGATTTATTTGATTCATTTTTTAAACTCTACAGTATAGAAATTCATTTATATTAAATAATTTTCAAGTTGGAAGTTAAAATAAAAGATTCATCCAATTGCTATTTAGAAATGAGCAATGAAACAGAATTTCAGCATTTTATTAGATGGCCCAACCTTACAATCTATTGGTTCTTTACAATATATCTCTCATTGAATGAGGTATAGTTTTTTTTTTTACATAAAATAAGAATTGAATGGTCATCATTCAAACTTGTGTAATTGGATAACATTTTATTCGAAACGTATGTAGAATTATAAAAGTATTTTAAAGTCAGCACACGTATTACACGTTTTTTTTTTTTTATAGATAGAATCAGCAATGGAATGTTCAATGCAATATCTGTACATTGAACATTCCATCGTTTTGCATTTAAAGAATTTTTATATCGGGTTATTAAAAAAGTTATGAATTTTTTTAAAACAGATTTATTGCTAAAAATATATAACAGAACTCGATTTTTATGTACTCTACTCGACGATAAAGCTCGAAAATTAATGTATTTGTAATGCACTCGCTAGCATCTTATCAGGAATATTAATTTTTAAAGTGTATTTTTAGTAATAA
>NW_019388790.1:0-6028 GCF_000671375.1 Centruroides sculpturatus
TCTTAATTTTTCTAAGTACTCACAAATTTGTTGAATCTTTCTACGGAGCGCAGCTGCCGTAGGAGCTACCAGCACAATGTCATCGGCATACGATAGGTTTCAAGATAAAGATTACTTAATCGAAAAAAATACTTTTTTCTATCGATTTAAATGTTGAAAATCTTAAATCTTATTTTGGGAAAGTGGAAAACATTAATAAATATTGCATTTATTTTCTAATGTAATATTGATGAGTGTATTTACCATAAAAAACCCCTAGTAAATATAAAAAATAAAGCTTTGTTGCTTAACTGCAATCATCCCTAATTCTTTCATACTAAGCAAACTTTAATATGAAATTTATTATACTTATAACTGTTTTCATTATATATAATATAATTTTTTGAAAAACAGAACAAAATTTGTTTAAATTTTGTCTGTTTATTATTTTGTTTTCATTTATAATTTTATGCTATTATAAATTAACATGCAATGTCATTTTGAATTATTGCATTGTTTCTATTTATATCAGTTGAAAGAAAATAAGGTAAACGAACTTGTTTTCAGTTAATATTTCTTAATTTGAATGTAGGCTTACATAAAAAGTTTGCAATTTTCATTCGTTATAAATTTTCTATTTAAAGTTTATTTTTATGAGAAAAGAAATTACAGTTGAAACAATATCAGAAGGAAAAACGAAACAGCTTTCAATGTATAGTACGTACTAGAAACTACTTCCTATTCCAGAGAAACAATTTACAGAGAAGTTCCTTACGTTATACGTGACTTCTTGTGATGTGAGGTGAAGATAGATACCATGTTTGCTTGTTAGCACGATGGTATACGTCGTCTCGGTCAGGCGATGGACGGTTGGTAAAGTCAGTCAAGCAAAAAAAACGAACTGATTGGGGTGTCTAGCCGACTGAATGTATTTCATGGATGTATTCAGAACAACACATGCCTCTTCTAATAGTTGACAGCTTATTCGGCAATAACAGGACGTAGCAGAATATTGTATGTATCCCTTTCAAGTTGATGTCACACAGTTCATTAGTTAATTATAAAATTTATGAGAATTCATTCACAAATCTAATACAATGAATATTAGTGTTAATGAACTAAAAATTAATATATTTTAAATTTATTTTTAGTTTAATTTTAAATTAAATGTAGGAACGTATTAATCGATTTGTTAACTAATACGATATAGACCTATATGAAAATTTGTATAGAGAATTAAAGATTTTTTTTTTTGATAACAGAAAAGTTAATATTTGTGTAATTCGATTAAATATTAGACGATTACGAATAGTACGTATACGCTATATGTTATATGTATTTAACATATTTATGTTTTACTTTTCATGCATTTTTACATTAAATTATTAATGATAATCGTAATATAGTTGTTAAAAATATAAGAAAATATTAACTTGAATTGCGTCCAACTAGCGAAATCTATCAATTTTCTAATTCTAATAAGTACTAGATTTATTTACCGTGATTTACGATCATAACCACCATTATAAAGTAATATATCTTTCAATTTTGTAAAGAATCAAATTCTTCTATTTTGGTTTTTTCTGTATTGATTGAAAATTTATCATTCTTCCAGACAATATTTTCAGAAAATAAATCATCTTTCATCATTTTTCAATGAAAACATTTGTATTTCACTTACACATTATATATATGTAAGAAGAATATTGTAAACATATTTTATTCCCTCGATTATTTCTCTAGAGCAAGATTTCGTATAATGTAATTTATCCTGATGGAGAATTTTTTTGTGTACTTGATATTAATTATTTCATTAAAAATGTTATTTTTTGAATATTAAGCTTATTTTATCTCAGTCGATATCAATTCCATCTCACATGTAAACAGTTTTTACCTTTTTCTATTCCGCTGTTCATATGATGTGTAGATAGTCAGCATGGATAAAATACTTAATATTTGTAAACATTACGTAAATTAAGAACATTTCAATATTAGCACTAATCTCGTGAACATGGCTTAGAATTAATTTGCAATTTAATTAAATATATAATTAGAAAGTTATGCTTTAAAAACTAAATAATAAAATTCGACTGTTTATATTTAATTAATTTTTAATATGCTTAGAAAATGCAAGTAAAAATCTTCTTTGAACAATTTTTAAATTTATATTTATTTGCATCATTAATTACTAAGTGAAAACTTTTATTATTTTTCACTTCTGAAAAGTAATGAAATCAAAACACTTCTGAAAAATCGGTTATATCAATCTCGTTCTAATTGTGAATAATTATTTTTTAAAAACATTTCGAAGAAATATGTAAAGATAGATTTTTAGACTGGTACTTAATAAACCTAAATTTCAATATAATGCTATTAACTTATAAATAATATTCATAACGACTAATACAAATGGAAAATTTCTTTATTATATTATTATAAAAAACGTGATTTTTTTATGAGAATAAGAAAATAATTAAAAATAATAATTAATAATAAAATGTTACAAAAAATAAATTAAACTTTTCATTACGCACTAAAATAAACTAAATTGCACAAAAACAAATTCACAATAGTTTTAATTATTTCTTTGTTTCCTTATCTTGTAGATGCAAATACTGAAATTAACAAATGTAAATCATTTACACAATGTTCATAATTAACTTATTTATCCTTTTACTAAATATCAGTTGATTGACATAAGAAATAAATTTGTGTTTTTGTTTTAAAAGTATTAGCGCTTTCTGACAGATTTTCATATTGATTAATATAACAAAGATGAAAAAAGTTAAAAAATTATCTTAATTAGTTTTTCGAAATAGTCAATCACTAGGAAGTTGATCTATTTTAGTTACAGAAACAATTCGAGTAAAAATGTACGTGAATGAAATTTAAAATGTTTAATTAATATTTACTCAAAAATGTAAAAATTATATATAATTAACATCAAAATAATATAATCATTTAAAATTAATTGGACTGCAATTTTAAAAAATTGAAGATCTATAAATTCCCACTGTCTGTCTGTCTTTCTTTAATCTCGAGAACGGAGTTAGAAACACGAAAGTCAAGACCAGATATGGAAACCTTAAGGGTAGAAGGCCTCTGTGGACTTTATGGCTTCTGTGTCTTCCTGAATAGACCGGAAATCACGTTATTTCAATTCAAAACGTTTCCCCTGAAAGGAGTTAGATAGATGACCGGCACGACTCATTGCTAACGGGAAAGTATAACGTACAAGGGCAAGACACTACAGTACTAATTTGAGATGGAGGATATTTTAAATAAATTAATTAAAAATATTATTAAAAATTGCAGCATGACATTGTGACGATGTCACAATAAATAATTGCTAGTTAAAATTTCAATTTTACCAGATACAAATACTACTGAAATATAAAGATTAACAGATAAAGTTTATAAATAAATAATTTATTGTTTTACTAATAAGTTTTATAATTAATATATACATAATTTTACAATTTTCTAGTGTTTAACAACAAAAACTAATATCTAAAACTCATCTTTTTAATTTATAAATATTATAAATTTAGAAGTTTATTTAAAAATTAATTAGTAAAAACTGTTTTCATCTTTCTCTTGTATTCATTATATGTATTGTAATGTTATACCGTACTATTATTTAATTCCCAAGTAATTCCTGAGTAAACATTGTAATACATATAAGTAATATAAGAGAAAGAGGAAGAATGTAAAAAAAAGAAAGAAAATGAAAGCAATATTTTTTGGACTTGATTATTGTAAAATAAATTTCTCAATTTCACTTGTATTATACAATCTAAAAGAGTCAGGGACACCTGTGTAAAATGTTTTGAAAATAAATTGTATAGGGAAAAGAATGAGTCTCAAGATATATATAAGAAAGATAAGTACCCAGTAGAGTAGCGATTGATACTGTAAAAGTGAAGAAAAGTTTGTTTCGAAAATTTACTCCAGTTTCATATTATAAAGAAGAAAATAAACAATGGAAAACAATTGCAATGTTTATTATTATTATTGGTTCAATTTTAAGTAGTTAAAACTTTCATTTTAAATAAAAGTATATTTAGAAAGCATCTCTTCGTTTCATGTTGCCAAAATTAAACTTTAATAACAATGTTTTCCGTTTTTTATTAGTTCCAAACACACAATCTCTTTAAAAATTTATAAAGATTTCCATTACAGTCTCTTAAACATTTTAATTTTAGTTAAATTTATTTATATTTATATCTAAATAAATACAGTGGATAATCGGTTAACGAACAGTTCGAACTGTGAACAAATCGGACAACGAACACTTTCGCGAAAAATTTTTATGTTCGGACAACGAACACACGTTTGGATAACAAACACATGATAGAACAAACACATGAAGCGACGATGCGTTTAAGATTTGTAAACTACATTTTACGGGCATCTATGAATAGTTTATGGAACGAGACTTTCACAGCTGTATACATAATCATTTTTGCACTAGTTGATTTCTGTTCTCCGAAATTTTGTAAATACTTCTCTGAACTTTTTATTTAAAAAAAATGTTAATATTACGGGACCTAAAACAAGTGGAGTGTCAAGAACTGTGTTTACTATAGAAATTTAGCAAGAGATAATAGACAAGGTAAAGAGTAAATAGATGTTTGATGTTTCTAGGCAGTATGACTTANACTTTCCCTGGCAAAGTATACTGGGATAAATAAGAAAATTCAAGCTTTTTTAAGTACATCATTCTCGAAACGGCTGTACCACACTTGCATTGAATCTAGAATAAGATATGGTATCGCTGTATGGGAAACCGCATCTCTATACGCTGTTAATAAACTTCAAATGGCACAAAATCGTTACATGCGTTCAATTTATAATTTAAACTTTATGGAATCATTATCTGAACTCTACCGCACCGATAATATTGACAAGATTAGTGAAATTTACAAGAAACAGATTACAGTCGATCCCCTATAACACTGTTGATAATTCCGTTTTATATGAATTCCATGTTGTACGAGTCACTTAGATTTTAGAAATACGTGTGCCGGGCTGTGAACGGCTCACGTATTTAAAAGGAATTTGGAGATAAAGAGCCTTGTTGGTTCTTTCTCTCCAAAATACGCCGCCTGGTGGTTAGATGAAGCGGCCCGTGCGTTTTTATTTCGAGAATATGGACGCATGTGTCGGATTAGCCGGCCTTATAGATGGAATGGCCATACGCGCGCGGAAAAATAATGTCTTTTAAGGGAAACTGGCCCCTATTCAGGAGTTACAGACATGAAGTAAACCCGGAAAACTCCACGTGGCCAGCCCGTCCGATCGAAGCGCGAACCCACGACCAAACTCCCAGTGTTCACTCGAATTTGTTAATTTTCTACGACTTCAAAATTCTTATGAAATTAACGAATTTGATTTTGAAAATTCTGAACCGTAAGTTAACGCAAGAATTAAATAAGTTTCTAAAACATAAAACTGGTTTTATCTACTTCCGTTTTCGAGAATTTTTAGAAAATTTTCTCGTAGAAAAAGCATTATATTTTTAACTCCATCTGTTGAAGATCGTGTGCGTATAAAGCGGTTACAGTCAGCCTTAAATCAAATTTTATGAGAAGAAAGGATATGACAAAAAAAGAATAGCATTTAAAATAAAAATGTTAATAATTTAAAAAAAAACTCTATTTCATAAATATTATAACGATATAGAATAGAAAAATCTAGATAAGATAAATAATTTATAAATTTTATAATTTATTAAACAAAATTTTTTCGTTATTCTAGAAGATATATTCTTATTATAAGTTTTTTGAATAAATTTAACAACAAAATGCATACTAATTTACGTATTATAACATGAATTTCAAAGGAATACTTGTAAGTTAGATCAAAAATATATGTTTTGTTTACAAATACAAAAGTTTCGAAACATGTATCAATTTAATCTGATTTGATACTTGGAGCAGATGGTGCACTAAAGAAATATAAACGTTACTAGTAATACTAATTCAGTTTGTATTGATTACAGCATTATATCTTATTATTGTTATTTGTACAATAGAAATTTTCGAAA
>NW_019388791.1:0-5987 GCF_000671375.1 Centruroides sculpturatus
CTTTTCGATCATTTTAAGAATCCACAAACCTCTCTATTGTATGTGTTATGGACTAAGTGATTAATATGGTCATTATGAATAATTACAAATAAAATTAATTTATTGTTAATTTAAAATCATCGCTAGGGCACCTCTAGTGCCCGTTTTTGACACTGTTATGCGGACGGATACCCGTTCAATGGGTTATATATATATATATATATATATATCTGGGAACCCATTGAATCATATATATATAGATTTTTTTAAAGTTAGGGAAATGTTTCAACAACTAGAAAGTCCTTCGTGAATATCAATTTTTAATAGGTTTTTAACTAAATATCATTAATTACAGTAAAGATTAGGTAAAATAATTTTAAAACATGCATATATAATTTACTTACATGAATAAAAAGTTTGCATTTTCTGTTTAAATCACCTAACAATTTCCCATTGTCTTCTGAATTAGAATCCATTTTTATCATCCATGACGCAACATTCAAGTATAATGTTTGAACATCTCTAGATAATAAATTAGAAGATGTAATTTAGTTATAAGTAATGGAAAAAATAATAATGTAGAAAAATTAGAAATGGCTGGTGTGGTATATAAATTTGGATGTAATGTACATGTAATAATAATAAAAAATGTTACATAGATGTAACTAAAAGGAAATTAGAAACTCATTAAAGAATATGAAGCCACCATTAGGCTGAAATATAGATTCCCCTTGGTACAAACATATTGAAAATAATAAATGTAACATTGATAAAACGATATTAAAATATTTTATAGAGGAAAAAAAAAACATTATTAAAAGAACATTATTTGATTGTAAAAAATAAAAATTTAGTTAATCAAAACACAGGATGTAAATTAGATGATTGTTGGAGAGATCATACCTACGTCACACCTTCAATGAATATGTGGAATCTATGCAAAGTGTAATTTTGTAGTACGTTCGGTAAAGGAAGATAATGTTAAGAAATAGATATTATAGTGTTTGAGAGTATATTTAAAATGATTTTTTAGAATTTTATAAAATACATTTGTTATTTTATTGTAAATTATTGTAGCAATCCTTTTTACCACATACGTATCGGGTGTTCTGTTATATATGTCAGAAGTGTTATTTCTCTAAGACCATTGCTAAAAACATCTTGTATGTATGTTTTGTACTTTATTTAAATGTCACTTAGACTGTACTAAAATAATTTGTACGTTTTATAATTTTAGAACTGAAGAGGGTTTAAATTTGATAAAACTGAAATGCATTTTGATACTTTGTTTAACAATATTCTCTTTTATAAAGGCATTTTTATTGTTTCCAACTTTTGTTTTTTTATTGTCCTCAGATACAGTGGCAACTGAAGCATATTATGGCAAGATTCTCATATTAAATGTATGTTAATTAATTTAAAAAATTAATCAATTTGGTTTAAAAGTTTGGGTACGTCAAAAATATAGATTTCTTGTCACTATCACCTCATTTGAAAAAGAATATATTAACAATAATTTCATTAGTCAACAGAACTTTTTTTTTTATATGTTCTAAGTTATTTTTCTTAAATTATTTGATTTGTGCAGGAGATCCACACAGCAAATATACTCAAAGAACATGGCAATAAACTGCAGCTTCTGTTGTGGTATCCATAGTTTTATAACTATATATATATAATTTTGTAGAAAAAGAACATAATCTTGTAGAACTTATTGTTTAAAAACAATCTACTCTTTTGATATCTCCAATCTAAATAGACAAATTATATATTAAATGCTTTCCACGTGATTTTAATATTTCTAAAATATTTGAAAAATAAAAATATTAACAGTTGCTACATATGAAATTTATTGCTTTAATTCATTAATGAAAAGTCTTTATGAAACAATATAGATGACATAAAACAATAAGAAATGCTGATCTTTGAAATGAATTTTTCAACATTTTAAATATTCATATTTAAAATATTAATAAATTTTAAATATACGAAGTGTGTTGGTGAGTCTAGAGTCCATTAACACTTCATTATGGTTCTAAAAAAAGAATATATATTTTTAAATATTCAATCAAAAAACTTTCATAAAAAGTACTTACTTTTAGCATTTCAACCATTTTAAATAAGGCAAGAACTGAACTTTTCACCATAGGCTTTGATAAAGTAACATGCAAATTTGTTATTGTTTTAACTTGATGGCTTATATTCCATGCGAGCATCANCATTTTCACAATCACGAGATTTATTTCGTAACATAAATCTTATAAAGTACAGGTATCTCTTGTACAATACGATATTTCTATAACGCAGTTTGAAAATTGGGGATATCCGCATACAACAACTTCCAGTTTTGCTGTAACACGCTTTCAGAAATCCTCCACACACAATTTCAAAATTTTTAAGTAACTACCATGTTATACTAGGGATACCTGTAAATATATGAGTAATATTTCATGATTGAATAAGATTGATTTGATTTAACTTTGATTGCAGAAATTTTTTACAATGCATTTTTTGTTGTTGTTTTAACACTACAAAAATTCCATGATTAAATTTAATGCACATACAAAAAAATCATATGGCAACTAGTAAAACTTTGTTAAATGCAATATCTGTATTGTAACAGTAATCCGATTTAAATGAATAAGTAAATTTGTAATTACAAAACAAAAAATATGTACAAAAATATTAATTTTTGTATTGTTGTTCTATACTTATACATTATAAATATGTATTATACGTATGAGATGACAAGAGGCCTTGCTAAATTATTTCAGTAACTAAACATTTATTGTTTGTGTAAACATTCTACTAAATTTATAATTACTATTGTTATATTTTTTCAAATTTCATACATGTCCTGAAGTGTTAATTTTTATTTATAGTGAATTCTCAAAACAGTAACACAAGAAATGAATAACAATCATCTTATAACTTTAAAATTTCAATTTAGAGATCTTATTTCATTCAGTGAGCTTCAATAGCTCGATCTAAACCAGCAAAGAAATTACACAACTCAAACTGACTGAGCAAATGAAATTTATTTTGATCTAGGAAGATGCAGAAATTGTTTACCAAAAAATATCATTAATTTTTTTTCTTTATTTTTGGTTGGTTAGATTTGGAGTGTTTGGTACAAGAGCCTCGGGTTAACCAGAAAATACCAAGTCTAGACATTTGGTATTTGAATATCTTGTGAGATCCGACCTCAGAATAAGCCCAGAATTGTTCATTTTCTCCCTAAATTTTCGACGTATTTAAAATAAATTTGTCGCCTCCTCGTTAAAATAACAATGTCAGAAAAAAGAATCATATATCAATCGAAACTGATAACTTTCATCGTTAATATAAACATTCAACCCTCCAACAATGACATTCCTTTGTTGCAAGACAAAAAGTTTATAGTTAAAGTCCGAATTCGTCATTTTGTTTTGGGTCCCGGGAACAACTTTAACCTCCACACCTGCAGGACCAACCCTACCTCTCACAATAAGTGATCACATGACTAATTTTTCCAGTCCGAAGCTATAAAAGTGACTTCTTTCCCCCTCCTCAGGGGAGTCTCACATCTACGGTCTAAAAGGATTAAGTCTCCGGTAAACTTTAACTGTGTGCATCGATCACCGGCAAAAAAAACTAAATTTTTCCCACCTACATGGAAGTAAACTAGAGGTATGAAACAATTAATGTAAACTCTGTCCCCGCGAGTTAGGAGCTAGTGAACTAAATTCACTTCCCCGATGTTAGATTTTTGTATTCTTTAAANACAAGGGATACGAGATATAATCATTATTTACTTGAACTTATGTGAAACCTGTTAGAAAAAACAGAATGTTCCTAAAAAAGGCTTGGTAGTTAAACCAATTTTAAGTAATGAAATAAACTAAAGATGTCAAGTTGATCTTATAAGATATGCATTCACAAGTCAATGAGCAATATAAATTTATACTCATGTATCAAGACCATCTGACAAAATTCGTTCAACTACGTCCGTTAAAAACCAAAAGGGCTGAAGATGTATCCTAGGTTCTTTTAGACATTTTTACAATTTTCAGTACACCAAGTATTCTACAAAGTGATAACAGCAGAGAATTTTGTTATCAAATAATTGTGTAGAGTTAAAACTGGTGCATGGAAAGCCAAAGCACTCTGCGTACACAAAGTCAGGGTTCGGTAGAAAGATGTAATCGAGATAGAAAATATGCTTAGTTCTTGGTTGGAGATTAACAACACTAACAAATGGTTGAAAGTATAACATTTTGTACAACTGATGAAAAATTGAGTACATCATACTGATATAAACTGCAGCTCTAATAAGGTCATGTTTGGAGCAAAGTTAAAAGTTGGACTAAAGAATTTTATATCTGATAAATCATTGACCAATATTAATACAAAGGATGATTTAGAGACTTTTGAAACTAACGTTAAGAATTGTTTGAGGTTTTTAAAAAAAAATCAAACTGCCCAAGGGAATGTAGCTGTATTCATAATGTCTAGTCAATTTAATAAATTAGTCAATATTTATCAGGCTGCACGGCAATTTTAATCATTATTCATAATGGCTAAAATGTCCATCACTTGGTCCATAACATATATACTGTTTTAGAGCTCAGATTTCTTGATTTTTAAAAAAACTGACATTATTTCTGAATAATCTACAGAATTAATTTTAAGTTATTACACTTAAAATATTAAATTGTTTTACTGCTTTTATATCCGAATTCTGTATAAACCAAATTTTTTTTTATTAATCTGAACATTCTTGGCATGAATTAACTCCAAGCCTGAAAACTGCGGTATCAGGTATTAATTATATAAATGTTTTTTGTATACAATATATAAACAATTATCTATTAAAACTATAATAATGTTTTATAGTTACTAATAAATATTTTAAAAGTTACTCCTCTAAAAATAATAAATTACTATCAAGAACAATCATTGACAAATTGAATTTCATGTATTCAATCATGTATTAGTAGTGTTCTTTCCAAGCAAATATAAAATGTGTGGCTATTTGTGTATTTCATTTTTAAATCATGTTAGTCAAATTTTTTTTATTTACAATTAATGAAACAACAAAATTACATACCAATAAACAATTTTGGAATTAAACAGTTAAATATATTCATTCTTGAGAAAAAAATATATTGATATTGAAAATATTCTGTCTCAAGAATGTATATATTTGACGGTTTTATGGTCCAATCCGATGTGTAATTAATAGCCTTAAAATAATTAAAAATTTAACATTTTAAATGACTTACTTTGGAAGTGATTGACTTTTCTGTTGTAAATATAACTGTCTTTGTGACTTAACCATTTCTTGAGATTTTCTATCAATAATTGATATCATAGGAGAAAATTTTCCAAAAAACTGATCTGGAAACCATAACACATTTCCAACTAAATGAATTCCAGGAAGCTAAATGAAAAAAATTAGCATACAATTTTTTATTAAAATGTCAATTTAAAAGCTACATTTGAATACAATATATTAAAATTTGCTGTTATAATATTTTATTAAAGAATTTTTTATATTTTTAACTATTCTAAAATGGCAAAAAAATTAATTTTGAGGGTAGGGATGGGTTTTATAAAACATTATAAATAATAATGAGTAAAACTGTCATTATGTTTACCCTACAGATGATTACACATGACCCCTTTATCACCCCCACACTGTCAACCTTTAACCACCTTTAAAATTTAATAACATCAATCTCCCTAATACACAAACCACCTTGCAAAATTTCAGAAATTTTCAACAAAAAGCACAGGAATTATTAAGCTTCAAACAAAGTGAACAAAATCGTGTCCCATACACGCTAACATCCATACACAGAAAAAACTCCTGAATTTTTTTTTGCATTTTGACGTTTCAAAGTCTCGAGTAAAAATAAGTAAAAATCTTCGGGGGGGTCATTTTTGACCAATCACCATACTTTCCTTCTGTTATATATAATAGCCAGGAAAGAAAAATGCGCAAAAACTCCATCTGTATTAATAAA
>NW_019388792.1:0-7534 GCF_000671375.1 Centruroides sculpturatus
TTTTTCAAATCTATTTTTCGGAAAACTCAATTATTTACGCGTAATTATATATGTGATATTATAAGAAAACATCAGTTCAGTCAGTTTTCTTAAATAAAATTTATTTTTACAATCACAGCTTTCAAAACTTTTTTCACCTTATCACCCTATTTACCTTACAAATATTAAAGAGAATTATTTATAATTGAATTCATCTTTTAAAATTTCATATGTATAAGTTGAATACATAAATAAAAAATATTTATAAAATTTTAAACATCTTGCTTTATCTAATATGATACATTTACGAATAGTATTTTTATCATCATTTAATCAATGCAATTATAAAAATTTAGAGAAAATAAATAAAAAAAAGTATCATTTTTCGAATTAAAATTACGTTTTTCCTTATTTTAATGGCACTAAAAACATTTCATTGTTTTATTAAAACTGAAGTAAAAAAAATCCATTTGCAAAGGAAACAATATATTAATTATTGCTCTGATTTTAAACACAAAAGCTAAAAAAAACCCAAGCATATACATATACACATTGGCACAACTATTATTAGTTTACAATGCCAATTAGCTAGACTAAAATGTATTTAAAATTTATTTATTCGAATAAAAATATTTGAATTTAAATTCCAATATGTGTTAATNATAAGAAGAAAAGGGAAAAAGAATAAATTTGCTAAAAATGAAATGAGGCTTCGCATTTTCGTGTAATAAAACACGAAGAATTATGACATTAAAAATAGTGAATTCGTTATAATGCGTAATATTTCAACATGTTTATGATATGTACTTCGCAATTTACTTGTATTCGGTTATAAATAATTGCCAAATTTATCAATGGCTGTACATATTCTTACTAAAGTTAGTAGCCGAAGTATTCACTTTTTTGTCTCATCTGGATCGCATGCAACGGACCGTCGTAATTGGCCAGCTTCAGAAATGACGGATCTCTTGCTCTTGTAATTACATCTACGCCCTCCTGTTACTGGCACCCCCTACCGGTAGTCAATTTGTGATATAAAGTCCTCCTAACTTACTGAAGAAAAATGTCTCTAAAATTTTCTTTTCTTGCATGTTAGAGCCAAAGAATGCATGGAAAACCCGATCTTAAAAATGTTTCAATTTTCTTACATAACATAAAAAATATCTATAACAATACAAAATATTTTTTTGAATTTTCAATGAAGTGAAAAGTCTACATATTGATTTCTATTACTGATTAGTTGTTTTTATATTATATAGGCTTGTACTTAAATGTATACTGTACTACGAATTTAAAAATGCAATAAACTACTTAGATTTATATTATTATACATAAAATTATAATATAAATATAAATTGTTAAGTAATATTTTGTAGAATAAGTTATTTTAGCATTAGTATCTAATAAGTTGCCGATAAAGTAGTTTAAATACGAGATATAAATTATCTCATTTTACTAAGAAATACTCCTAATCAAAAATCATTTTTTTTTTAAATCAATCTCCGTCTCGTAGTTCAATATTGGATTACGTATGCTATTTCTGAGATGTTCGGCAACAATTAATTTATCTTGTTTTACTATTCCATGTTACATGTAGGTCCTCCTCACTCCAACTGCATCTGTTACTTTTTCATATAATTTCTAGACATTTTTTATAATTGTTAAAATAATAAGGATATATCTTTCTATAATAGGTATTTTACCCTAGAAAAAGTAGTATCTCATCAAAAGTTCCGGCGAGATGACTATGATCATCACGAGACTAAAGATGTCGGAACAATCCGAAAATAAAATATAGGGATTTTACGAATGCATTCTATATACACTACGAATTGATCAGATATTTTTTGTTTTTATATTAGAATTAATGTATTTTTGTTATAAAATACTTCTGCAACAATTTTTCATAAAAAAGTTTCACTTTTTCTTTCTGCTGGACAATTGAAAAATGCGTTTGTGACAATCGCACCTGTATGCTACCTCTCACCGAACGTTGACGATGCAGGGATAGTAGCGCTCTTTGGTCGTTTCATTAAAGTACTATATATACTGTATAAAAGGAAAAAAAGGCATCTTTTCCAGATGAAAATCTTTCCGATCTCTATTCTATCATTAAATGTTTTCCTATGTCATAAATTCGTTGTTTCTTCGGCGTATATATACATCTAAATTCGCTTTGATACCATCTTAACAGATATCTCGTAGTGTTTTGATTTTTACAATGACCTAAATGTCTTTAGAGATTCCGAATGGAAGCTAATAAGGAAAATAAAATAAAATAACATAATATCTACAAACGGAAGGGAAAATATTTACATAAATTTAAATTTGACTCTTTCTCGCCTTCTAATTTTTTATTATTAACAATCTTTTATTTTCGTCTGAATTAGATCATTAGTTAACTATTAAATACGCATTTAGTGTCGTTATATCTTCCAGATACAGACAGAATTCTAAATAGTAAAGTGGAGATATTTGTCTCATTGAATTTATCAATTATAAACATTTTTAAAGAATGCTAAAATTGTAAAAACATTTTTACTAAATGTAAATCTACTGTTTGTATTCATAATAAAAGATTTTTACAGCCTCGGTACAAAAAGTGATGCAGATATTTAACTTGTTAGAATAAACAGCGTAAATTCTTCTTTATAAAAATTTCTTTACTGATTTTATGATGCTGCAACTTTCTTAAAATAGTTTAGAAAAAGTTGCAACATCATAAAATTAGTAAGTAAAATATCGAAAAGTTTCCTTCGAGATTGTAATTTTTTTATGTACTATACAGTGCTGTACAGTACGTTCTACTTTAGGCTATATTATAAACTTTAAATACTACTATAAATTTTATAATTTTAGACTTCATTTAATATAACTTTCATTTAGGCTAAATTTTTCTATTTTTAAATCATTTTTACGAACGTTTTTAAATTTAATTATTTTAATGTCATGTAGATACAATAGAAAGCACTTACTACAAAAACTGTTATTTACATACCGATATTACTTTTTCAAAATTTTTCTATAAATAAAATAAAATAAATATAAGAAGAAAAGGGAAAAAGAATAAATTTGCTAAAAATGAAATGAGGCTTCGCATTTTCGTGTAATAAAACACGAAGAATTATGACATTAAAAATAGTGAATTCGTTATAATGCGTAATATTTCAACATGTTTATGATATGTACTTCGCAATTTACTTGTATTCGGTTATAAATAATTGCCAAATTTATCAATGGCTGTACATATTCTTACTAAAGTTAGTAGCCGAAGTATTCACTTTTTTGTCTCATCTGGATCGCATGCAACGGACCGTCGTAATTGGCCAGCTTCAGAAATGACGGATCTCTTGCTCTTGTAATTACATCTACGCCCTCCTGTTACTGGCACCCCCTACCGGTAGTCAATTTGTGATATAAAGTCCTCCTAACTTACTGAAGAAAAATGTCTCTAAAATTTTCTTTTCTTGCATGTTAGAGCCAAAGAATGCATGGAAAACCCGATCTTAAAAATGTTTCAATTTTCTTACATAACATAAAAAATATCTATAACAATACAAAATATTTTTTTGAATTTTCAATGAAGTGAAAAGTCTACATATTGATTTCTATTACTGATTAGTTGTTTTTATATTATATAGGCTTGTACTTAAATGTATACTGTACTACGAATTTAAAAATGCAATAAACTACTTAGATTTATATTATTATACATAAAATTATAATATAAATATAAATTGTTAAGTAATAAAAATGTTTTAATCATTGATTAGTCAATAATTCATTTTTGTTTCCTAATTTATTGTCATATTTCTAATCTTTAAAATATTATATTATTAATTTTTTCATAACTACGAATTTGCAAAAATTTCTTCCCCATTGAGATTTTAAATAAATTTAAAGAATTATTTTATTAAATGTGGTGTTTAAAAAATTCGTCTTAAACAACAAATCTACAATTGCAATTTATTAATGAATAATTTAATATCAATCAATTATTTCATTTCTTATTATAATAAATAATAAATGATCGGTTATCAATTGCTTACTTATACTACGTATCTGGGGAGTGTTCTAGAAGGAAGATCATAGCTCGGATATCGAGTTTGTTCTCGAAGTTTTTTTCTAGATATATCGGGAGCATTCTTGAACATTTATCTGACGGGCGTATAAGGGATGTTCATTTGTCGGGAGCGAGGAGAGCTTAAGTTTTTGTTTATTCTGTTTTTATATTTTAGATCATTCCCAGGGAAAAAGCTTAGTTACGATACTAATTAAATATACTGTACATGCGATATTTCTAATTTATATTTTATCCCTATTACGAATTAAGAATTTTAGAAACAAATATAAAAACACGTTATCAGATATGTCGATAATGACAGGAATTAAATGAATACATTTTGCATGCGTAATCAAAATATCAATGGAGTATTTTAAATGAATGAAGAAATCGATACATGTTTACTTGTTTAATTATTTAAATTAGTATATTCCGTATGTAAATTAATTTGTAGATATCATTTTCAAATGGATTTTAATATAGTTACAATATTTCTCTATCACAAAGTTATTATTTATTTATATTTCTAATATTGAAAGATTGTAAATTTAGTGTTTTATTTATTCCGCTTCTGCTTCTTACAGTAACTTAACATAACCGAAAACAATACGCATGCATACATACTTTAGAATTTAAATACATGATACAGCTTACTATCATTCCTTTATATTAATCCAATAATTATGTCTTATATTTTAAAATGTGATAAAATTTAGATACTAAGCTTTTAAAAATGAAAAAAATACTATTGATGTTATATTAATACTGTATAATGTTTATTTCATTGACTGAAGAGGATCGTAAAGATACGAAATGCATATCTATTCAATACCAGAAATAAATAGACTTACTTGTTTTTAATGAAAAGAAATTGCAATTCTAATGTGATACTATGGGTCGAATGATTTTGTATCCTTCTTTATTGTGAGAGATGCGGTATTAATCTGTCAATCATTTTCCATTGATTGCTCGGATCATGCTTTATCCATACTTTTCACCATGGTGACCGATCCCATTATGGACAGCCAGTAGAATTTGAAAATGAAATTGAGAACGATTATGTGGCTTATTGTCTTCCGATATTTTTTGGTGATCAGTGNTGATAATTCAACTACGCTTGTTGGAGAACAATAAAAACACTACACTCAACAAGCCACCAATAAAACTCAACTGCCTAACCTATAACCAAAGTCTCCTTTTAATTTGTTTTTTAAAAAAAGCGCTTGACAAACTTGCCCCGCATGCCGAAGTTGCCCCGATCTCCCCTAAATATAATATTAAAATATATATTTATTTATCAATAAAAATACGTATTTTTTCAAGATTTCTTAAATATAATATTCGCGATCTGTTTATATTTAATATTTATTTTTATGAACTTGAAATATGTTTACTTCTTTCATATAAATCGCAAAATTTTACAGCTTAAAAAATTTATATGTTTAAAGAAAACTTAACTTTTTTTCAATTGATTTGGTGGTTTATACTGTCGTTAACCGTATTATAACATAAACATAACCCAAATAAATGAATTATTAAGTTTAAAGCTTTATCTTCTTTTCCATTCTGTTAAAATTTATTAATCTAAATTAAGTTAATTGGATAATGTGTAATAATTTATACTGTAAAATATCGAAATATTGTCAAAACAAATTTATCTATTATAAACTGCATATTTCTATTACATGATGCAATTATACAGGTATAAATTGTTATAACAGAATAAAAACTCAAAAAATTCAAATTAATGTATTGTGTTATATAACACTATCTAATAAAAATAAATTCAATAAATATTGAATTCATTTTTATTAGATGTTATAATCGGAAATTAAAGTAATTAAGAAATGATTACAGATAAGCTTAAACGAATAACTAATTAAATCTAGAACGTAAAAACATTTAACATTCAATCATTGAATTCGAATCGTGTCTTGTATGTAAATGAACTACTTTTTTTTTGCTATAAAAGTTGGATAAATGTGACTACATGAAAATAATGGTATGAAAGGGATAAACGTAGATTATTGATATTGTCAGCAAAGTAAAATTATAATGAAAACAGGGAAAATATAACATATATGTTTACCCTGATTTCATTTGTCCTGATATTGATATTGAGAGTGAGATGGTAAACCGGGTTATATGGTAAACACGTAAATGTTTCTGTTTCTGACTTTCAGAATGTTTTACCCATGCTTATTTATACTGTAGCCTCGAAAATCTTAACATTAGAGGACGACTTTTGTTTCTTGTATAAAATACTTTATAAGTTTGAATAATGAATCTAACTTGTAATCGGTGAAAAGTAATAGAGTAAACTCTGATCGATGGCTTATCAACATACCATTCACCAACTAACCTATACCTCTAACGGTGAGATGGTAAATTAGCCGAAAATTATATTTTGTTTTTCAAATCTATTTTTCGGAAAACTCAATTATTTACGCGTAATTATATATGTGATATTATAAGAAAACACCAGTTCAGTCAGTTTTCTTAAATAAAATTTATTTTTACAATCACAGCTTTCAAAACTTTTTTCACCTTATCACCCTATATACCTTACAAATATTAAAGAGAATTATTTATAATTGAATTCATCTTTTAAAATTTCATATGTATAAGTTGAATACATAAATAAAATATTTATAAAATTTTAAACATCTTGCTTTATCTAATATGATACATGTATAAATGTATTGTTTTCCCAATAGCTTCATTACAATTTTAAAATCATGTTAAGTGTAACTTTAAATATTGAAAATACAGGAAATAAGTTAATCTTCTTTATTATAAAACTTTATCCAGTTTGGAAAAATGGTGTCTTGTTTCAATAAAAATTATTTCTGATTTATTTTTAAGCTTACTTTCATCCTTATAACTCTATTCGTTATTTTCGAATCGTTGCATTTAGATTCATTTTCTGTGTTAAATAGATAAACTATTTGTATACAATACATTGTCAGATTTCAGCCAAAGGCAATGAATCTCTGTATTATTAATACCAAATTTTTACAATTTTACTTTTATTATCGAGCAGAAATAAAATTTATAGATTGAAAGGCTTTGATCAAAGTATCGGAAATGATTAAATCAAAAGAGATGATACTGTATAAACAATAAAAAATTATATTTTATTTACAATACCTATCATTATATGCTTCTTAATGTATATTTAATCAAATATTTCTTATGATTGTTTGAAAAACAATAAATCTGACCTGCTAATTTTACGAATGAAATCTGACACAGAAATACAACAGGAAGTTTAACATACAAATTTTTATCCAATATATTTTCCTATTTGTTAGTTTTGTTCTCATTACGTCATAAAATAAGTTCATCTTAATTGAATTGTGCTACATTTTCATGCAAACCGAATTCTTATTTTGACGTTTATCAATTTATGATGTCATTTAGTTGGGTTATGTAGAACAAATTCCTCTGATGCTCATCAGTAATTCTAATCAATTTTCTATAAAAAATAAA
>NW_019388793.1:0-5979 GCF_000671375.1 Centruroides sculpturatus
GTTAAATTAATTAAATCTGTTATTATTATTCAGGTATGGAAGACAATGTTCGAACCCTTTACATCGATTGACACAATATCATGTTTTCCATATCCAACACGTCCGAAAAGTAGAGGATTGGTTACCATCAGATCTAACGATACTCATGACGATCCTGTTATTGATTTAAATTTATTAATTGTTGTCTTTTTTAGGTCCACTGACATCTTTGGGAGGAATTGACACGATTGGATTTGTAAATTCTAAATATAATAACGATCCTGATTGGCCAGATATTGAATTATTATGGCTTTCTTTATCACCCGCATCTGATAATGGAACAGTTTTAAGACGTGTGTTCAACCTAAACGAAGAAGTAAGTATATTCTACATTTATGCCTTCAGTTTAATTTACTTTTTAATTATATTTTCTTTATTAATTTCTTTTATTAAAATCGTATAGAAGTATGCTAAGTTGGAATGGGTAAATTCTTAATTAATTAACAGAAAAATGATGCACTTTGTTAATGATTCGCATTGGTAAAAGATCATTTCCGAAACACTGTATATTGCAATTAATACGTAAAAATTTTTTGATTGGCTTGTCTAGCAGTAAACCTTTTATAATCAGTGAGATAAAAGTATAAAATCTAATTAGTAATTAAAAATAAAACAAAAATTTTAGAGTTTTAACTGAGTTTTAGATGTTCAGCTGCAATATACAATAAAATGTTTTAACGGATCACCCGGGCTGTCGAAAATCATTCGTTGTATGAGAATTCGTTATTTCGTAAACAATGGATTTTTTGCACATCCAGTTAAAGTATTCGTTATTTAAAAAATTAATTAACTTCCGAAATGGATTAAGTTTAATTAGGACTTATTAATTTATTAAATTATTAAATTAGGATATTAAATTGTTACGAGTAAATTGTGCAAATGTAAGATAGAATTAACTGTAGCGTGTATTCATACTGTGGCCAGTGTCAGACACATACTAGATGTGCCAAAAGACTCCATACAGTGACACAGATCAAGCCCACCAGAGGCCGAATAAATAAAAGCATTGAACATTGGTAGTTGATCATTGTTTCGTGCCTGACCAACGGGCTGGCCACCGTGCAATGTTCTGTGTTTTCTTCATGTGTCTAACACCGAAAGGAAGTCCCATTGGCAGATCACCTAGTATTCTGTTGCCTTACTCAGTCAATCCACTGACACAAATCTTAATACTGATATTTTAATGTTTTGTGAATAAAGTTGCACCTTACATTTGTATGTAAGAAAACTTTTGGGACAGTTTGTATAAGAGATATAATCAATCAATGAATAAATCGAATAAGTATTAATTCATCTAGAGAAACTTGTACAAGGGAGTAGTAGTTATATTGGTCATAGGAACTTTCTAAACAACATAAATATATTTATACAATTTGAAACATGTTTAATTAATGGCTAATATTTCTATATAAAATATAATGTAAATTTAAATTTCTACAAAAAATATTTCGTAGTGGATAATATTATATTTTAAAAGGAATATATTGATTATGACAAAACACCAGATCGTTGTAGAAAATATGTCAAGGAGCAATTAAGGCCATTATATCGGTTTTTGCTTCGGATGGAGTTTATCGGGATGGATGAGGTAAAACAGTGCACATATATAGAAAATAAATCAGTAATACACAGTGGCAAACAAACATAAGAGATTTATTTATTTGCTACTGTGCACTGACGTAATGCAAAAAATTTTTGACGAGTAACTTCCTAAAATTCATTTAAATGTTTGTTTGATAAACGTTCTGCTTATAGTTAAATTAATTAAATCTGTTATTATTATTCAGGTATGGAAGACAATGTTCGAACCCTTTACATCGATTGACACAATATCATGTTTTCCATATCCTACACGTCCGAAAAGTAGAGGATTGGTTACCATCAGATCTAACGATACCCATGACGATCCTCTCATCGATTTCAATTTTTTTTCGAATCCTTACGACTTAAAAATTGCTGTTGAAGGTAAAATATATATAAGTTTTTCTGATAAAAGTTTACATTTTGTTTAGATTCACTTAATTAGTAAATATTCAGGATTGAAATACTGCCTGAAAATGGCATCAACGGAAGCAATGAGAAAATTTGGAGTATATCCGCTTCCAGTCAGTGTCCCCGGCTGCGAACATTACAAGAGATTCAGTGACGAATATCTCGCTTGTGTAGCAACAACACTTCCATTTACAATATACCATTACTGTGGAACGTGTAAAATGGGAAGTGATACTAATCCCACAACTGTGGTTGGTCCAACGCTCAAGTAAGTCTTCTTAGAAACTCATAAATATATTTATTATTTAACATATAATTAACAATAATACTATTAATGTTTTAAGCTTACAAAATTAAGATCTGCCATTATAATCTTGTGTGCTACTGAATTCGGTTATAAAAAATTTTAAACCAACTTTTCAATTGGCGAATCAAATTGCGCCTAACTTAAGTATTTTGTGTACTTCATATATATGAAAATAGTCATACTTTATTGATTGAAAAACATTAAGAAATCACACAACAATTTTTGTAACAAACTAATAAAGTAATTACAATTGTTGTCAGCTACATGCGAAAAACAATGATCATCAAGTAATATGTGAACCATCCAGAAATTAAATTCAGGATGGTAGATGGGAACAGAAACATTTGAAGACTACATTGAAGATGTCTTCAATGTATTCTTCAAATACAACTGTGATTTTTACAGTTAAAGTTATTACATATTTACTGTAATTCTTTTATATTTCTTTCAGAGTTAAAGGTGTAGAAAGACTAAGAGTAGCAGACGCTTCGATAATGCCATTTGTGGTAACGGGACAGCTAAACATTCCAACTTACATGATTGGGGAGAAGGCTGCTGATATGATTCTCTATGATCTACTCCATAAACACAAATAAATAAAGGCTTTGAAAATAATACTTTAGTAATAATTGAATAATTTTAGCACTGAAGAATCATTTGTTTCCATCTAGTACTTTTTACAGTCAACACTATTGTCTTCAAATTATTGATTTTGTTGGACATTTTATGGCCTTCGTTCTTATTATACATATAATTTGACCTGAGCATTTTTTTGTTAGTTTTATAAATCGTACGTTTTATAAATTAATAGAATTACTTGTATCTAAAATCACTTCTATTAATTAGTTAGTTAGTTAGTTTTATAAATCGTATGTGTCACTTCTATTAATTTGTTGCTATTCTTTATTTTTGAACTGGATAATGGAAATACTGTAGTGTTTCTCAATTAAAGTTTATATTATTCATATAGTGAAATTCATCATAGGTATTTCTGTTTCACACGATTAAAATGCGTACATCATTATTGATAATTTTAATAAATATATAGATTTAAGCACACGTGTATGAAATTTTAAATGTAATAGTTTCCACCAGATACACATTATTAGTAACTATCCACTTTGTCTCAGGGCATCCTAGGGATTGGCAGTTTAGGAACAGTATATTAAAGAAAGCATAATGTATCCAGTGTTACCAAGTTAGTAGACTTTCTACTAAATCTGATCGAGACGTTTCACTCTCCTTTGCATTAATGAATTGTGAATAGTCAAAGAGGCCGGATTTTGGTATGTCAGGCCTGCATTAATATCTTCTAAGATCTCCTCTTGCATAGATAATGAGGCGATATAAGAAGTCTGGAGGCATACATAGACTATATGCTAATCCTGAACATAGATTTTTCTACACGCCGAATGCACAAAATCACTTAAAACCATAATTCATCTTCACATTACAAATAATGGAAGCGAATGAATCCGTGGATATGGTAAAAACTGAATCACACAAATGCTCAATGGAAAATTGGCCAAACTAAGAAAGTGAGGCAACGTGACTGAAACATTCCTACGAAACTTTACTGCCTCCTGATAAGAAGGTGCCACTGGCTCATTGGTGATTGATCAATACATGCCCAAGACCGAAGTCCAAGTTCTATGATATATTCAATACATCCAAATTCTACCGTCTTTTAAGATTCGTGTTGTTATATGCATAGATAATTTAAGCTTGAATATTTATTTAGAGAAGTTCTTCTAGTACCAAACACTTACCAGTACTTAAACAGTATCTATTCGCAGATATTACCGTGGCAGTTTAATTAAGTAAGGCACGTAAGCCAACAAATTTTGACGTGTATTCAGGTAAATCTGAAAGAAGATATTAATATATGAAGGTGCATTCAGTGTTTTGTCTGCGCAATATTAAAGGTTCTTGCCTTTGCAATAGCTGTTCGATGGTGGCAATTAATATTTTATAACATCTATATCAGTAGTTTTTGTTTTCCTTTTTAAATCTATGATGTTAACTTCAAGTAATTTACAAAAAATATTTAAACAAAACTCCTTAATTTTAGTAAAACAACAGCAGTTTGTTAATGAAAAAAATGAAAAAAAAAAGAAATTCTAACCTCAATTCCCTGTGAGAAAAGATTACAAGATAATTTCCAAAATTAAAAATCCCAAAAATAAAGCGAAAGACCAGAAAACTGCAAATAAAGAAAAAGTCAAATAAAAAAGAAAAAATACTGACTTATGGCTTTGAAAAACGAAGAATTCGGTGCATTTTATATGAGTCAAATATTATACAAAGAGTACAAATATTGAATGTGTTATCAATATAGTGATTAAATTTTATTGAAAATAAATTGAAATTAATTTGTATAATTAATTAAAATTTTTTTGCATTCTTTGATCCTTGAAAAAAGATGTGACACCTCGACTTTTACAGCAACTGTAATGACATTCTCGTTCTCATCATTTGTTTTTATTCCTAACAATTCAAAATTCATAATTGTTTATCTTTGATATTAAATTACGTGTATTAAAAACTTTTATATAAACATTAATTTTAATGTCATTTTTCAACAATGTTCTCGATGTAACAATNAATATCATTATCTATGTCCATACATTTACTAGTTCATTATAAACATTAATTTTAATGTCATTTTTCAACAATGTTCTCGATGTAACAATTTCCAATTGTTTCAATTGTTGAAGCGTAATGGAGCGTTCTTTAGAAAGTATTCGTTTGCGATTTTCTAGTGAGAAAATGAAGAGAAAAAGGTAAATTTAATCAAAAGCAATGTTTACGAATGACATTTCCTTTATATTTATGTAAAATTTCATGAATTTAGTTATAATGGAAGTGATGGCGCTGAACCGGACGGTCAGCAAAATCAAAATTATTGGATTAATAATGTAAGTTATTCAATTTCATTAATGAATTTTTTTTATTAAAACTCAATTAACAAGTCTTTACCCGATTTTGAAATATGCATTAAGAGTAACAAATATTATTATTTTGGCTTTCCGTAGAATGTCTATGATTCGCCTGCCAATGAGTGTTTCTCCGCTTACAAAAGAGATTCGCCATTGCAGGTGAACAAACCTAAGAAAATTGGAGGAATTAAACAGTTTTTCAAAAGTGTATTTTGTAAACTGTTGCGCTGTTTTTGCGTAAAAGGAGAAACTTTCGATTCACCGGTAACACTCGAGTTTCTTTGCTTTTCTCTGTTTTTCAATTAACGAACTTTGCAACCAAAATATTTTATAATCGTAGAAGTTCGAATCGGGAGAATTTCAATTTGGACCTGAAGGTTTAACAAATAAAGAAGAAAAGTACGAAATTCAAGAAATAGGTAAAGGATCCTTTGGCACAGTCTATGTGGGTCGGTCTAAAAGTACCGACAGAACAATCGCTGTCAAAGCCATCAAGAAACAGCGGTTTTTCCGAGATCAGGTATGAATTAAGCCTTGTTTTCCATATTCTTTCTTTCCGCGAGATAAAAACAATACAATCACTGTTAAGACGTTGCAAGAATCCAATAATGTACTACAAGTCGACCCCCTATAACACTGTTAATTTTTCCGTTTTATATGAATTCCGTGTTGTACGAGTCACTTAGATTTTACAAATACGTG
>NW_019388794.1:0-6000 GCF_000671375.1 Centruroides sculpturatus
TGGACATAGGCTGTATATTATTCCGTTAAACATGGGGGATGGACAGTTGTTTACAGTAAGCCTTACGGGGAAGGCTTACTGTAAACTATTTATACTATTTATACTATTTTAGATGCGGTTTTTTGCATTTTTGATTGCGTTTTAATAGAGTACGTAAACAGAATGTACACAAAGAAGAGATTTTTCGATATTCACCCCCGGGGGGAGAGGGAGAGGATTAAGGCTTACTGTGAAGAACTTCACTTCTATTATACTATTTTAGATGCGGTTTTCTGCATTTTTGATTGCATTTTAATAGAGTACGTCAACAGAATGTACACAAAGAAGAGATTTTTCGAAAAATTTTCCCCCACGGGGGAAGTGTTATACATTTATAATAGATATATTTTGAGCCACAACAAGGCGTGGCGGGGTCTGCTAGTCCTTAATACAAAGAGCTTCTTGTCTGCATATATATATATATATTAAAAGCAAAATGTTCCATTCTCATCAAAACCAAAACAAACACTTTACAAAGAAGCAGCATGTAATTAGGTCACACCGGGTTGCCCATGGGGTCCACAATTCATTTTTCAAAATGACCACCCATTAACTTCCTCTGTAGACTCAGCACAAATTTATGGAAAGGGTTAAATCATACTTGGAATTGAAGAGACTGCTATTTGTTTGCTTCTGTAGCAACTATTCTTTCAGTTTGATTTTTAAATAATAATCTTTGGTTATATACAGAATTCAGATATTACAGATTTTGTTTTAGTTTTTATATTATTTTTAATAATTTTTATCTGTTATGCAAATCAATATAAAAATAACTTAAAATTAAAGTAAAATTTGTTTATTTTTGGTGGCGTGTTCCCCTATCCCTATTTACTCTAAGTTAAAATGGCCTCTTTTAACGCCTTCGTTTAGCACTTTGTCATCTAGGAATGCATCTCCCGCATTAAACAGGGTCTTACTGTATATATACTTAGAACAGGAGTATAATAAAATAAAACATAGAACAAGCAAACAGGACAATATAAAAACAAATATACATATAAATATGTTAGTTAAATTTACCTGATCAATAAAAAGAATAGTGATTTTAATAAAGAAAAACAATTAAAAAATTTTTTCATTATTGATCTCTTATTGGGCATTCGTCAATTGGGCGACAAAGCCCAGTTGAAGGGGTCCCTTTGCAAATGCAAAAAAGACTAGGTGTATCAGGGAACTAAACTACTGCCTTATCCAAATGTAAAACCTTAACTAAAGCCATGCATTTAAATCTGACAACCCNTTTTAAGTGAGTTAACATTAATTGAACTGCCAGGCTACCTAGTCCAAATAATCGGGCCTAGTTCTCAAACATTTCCAAAATAGGCTCTGAAAATTAAGTGTTTAGTTAAGGTTTAGAAGTTTGCCATTTTCTCAGAGCTAAACATAAACTAGATATAGAGCTACATAAGCAAAACATCAATTTTTAAAGGCCCGTTTTTCAGAACCACTCGAGAAATGGATCTTAATAAGACCCATTTCTCGAGTATTTAGACAAGGTACTCTTTTTGTTAAGATCTAAACGCTTGTCAAAAATTAATTTTAATCGAAGAACCGAACATCTAATCCCCTCCCTACCAGAGACTAAATGTTCCACATAGTAAGAAATAAAGCATAGAATCCTAACGACAGAACACGGCTCCAAAAGCACTCTGTTTGCAATCAACTTTTCTATACACAAGTTTTCCAAATAAAGCAGTCAGCAGTTCCGGATTATAGTAAGTTTTGATACTAATTTCAGTTTGGAAACGTGTCGACCGGTCTTATCCGTAGCGTAAAGGAAGGCGAATTTGCACAACTCTTTCAATCTAAAGTTTGCAAACCAATCCTAAAATCCTCAAATACTCTATCGACAAGTTCCCACAAAAGCGATCCGGATTCGGACATCGCCGGCACAACCAAAGAAACTAAACGACACGCCAATTCTCGGTCGACACCGCGGCCTCAAAAACCGCAACGCCGTCGCAGTTTCGGAAGGCCGTGGCAGACCTCTGCAAAACCCGAAACTTGCACACGTGAAATTCCACACAGTCTCCGGCCGCACCGCATCATAACTGGCACGTTTGCCCGACCAAACATCCACGATCCGACCGGGGACAGCGTAGACTCCACACCCACGACTCGTAATTCAAGCACGACGAAGTTTTATTACGTCTCGTTGTACAAATTAAATTTTTAAGCTATAAAATTTAAATAGTCGTACTTTCAACTTATACTATTAAAGAAAGATAAAACTATTATCTTTCTCTAATACTTTTGTCATAGGATCTAAATATTTTGAATCCTTTGTGGGAGGGCATTATAGAAATAAATACTAGTTTAACATTTGGAAACATTGCGGCAACTTTTTCCCTCCAACATAACGCAAAGCCATTATTCATTTTCGAAATAATCGTTAACAATTATTATCAAAGTTCAAGATTTTCACTCATTTCAAAGATAAGATATGGAAAATCAGTTGGCATTGGTCCATTCATTCTGCCATAAAATTAAGTGTTAAATCAACACTAATCAAAACGACGGTAGTATCTTCCTCGGTTTGAAAGATCGAACGCTCAAAGTCACCTTCGACGTCATTCGTCAGTTCTTTCGTCACTCGTCGTCAATTACATTTCGATCGGCCGTCGCATCATCCATTAATAAATAGTAAATTAAGGAACTTTGCGTGGCCGAACGGACTCCGTCTCCGCTCTCTGCGCAGACCGGTCCCTAAACACCGGGCGTTCGATGGCGGGTTCGTGCCTCGCTCGTACGAAAAAGCAACAACAGCCCACCGGCGGCCGAGCCGTCTTCGTCCCCGAACTCTAGCGGACCAGACCCCGAACACCGGGAGTTCGGCCGCGGGTTCGCCTCGCTCGGACGGGCCGGCAGCACGGAGTTTTCCGGGTTTTCTCCACGTCGATGACGTCCGAGTAGAACCAGTTTCCCATACAAACGTTCTCCCGGAAGGCATCGTTCCCACCACGCACGTATAGGCCGTTCTATAAGGCAGGCTCTTCGGTCCCCTAGAGATCAACCACAAGTCCCTCGGAGTATAAGGCTCCATATAAACCACCACCTACAGAAAGAAAGGAACTTCGCGACAATTGTCCGCGGCAGTAATTAGAAGGAAGAGAATTACCGTTTAGCTCATATGGTTTCCAGCTTCAAAAAATTATCATCACGGTTCGACATTATTATATTTATCTTTCAAGACAAGTTTCGACGCTAATTATTCGTAAATTATTTGAAAATAATAAAAAATATCTCTATATTAATTAACTAGGACAGAAAACAACATTGGCCGTAGCGCCCCCTTCGAGAAATGGAGAAAAAACGTCGCACTACGACCGACCGTAATCTTCCCGGAATTTTTACAATCCGTAACATTTTCCACTACGAAACTTTACAAAATATTTTAGTAGGTCAGAGTTTAATAAAATTCATAATTAATAACCTGAATTCGGAACTCAGAAACGTTTCGCAGTGATTCTATCGGGATACGTCGACTCTTTTCTCGCAACGTGACCAATCCGCCGCCGTTTCTTTACAAAAGTAACATCTCCGGAGAAAACACATAAAGGAAATGCTTTTAAAATTAACTTAGCCAATCAAATCTCATTTTTACATTATTAGAAAGAAATACGAAAAGAGAGAAGGAAAATAGAGGTCTGGCGTCATTTCTCGTGTAGAAATTTCTATTCTTCAATAGCCATGGGCAAAACATTTATTTGTAGGTAAGAGTAAAGAGTCGCTGTTTTTATTTTATTTTAAAATAACTGTTACGAGTGCCTTGCGATGACTTCGAAATCGTCGATGGTCGATGTCGATGAATTCGCGAAATCGTCCGCCATGGATCGATGGTTACGTCTGACTAGTGGGGCTTCCATAAATTATTTAACGGTTAAGATACGGGAAGGTGTGTTTACCGGCATTACGAAGCGTTTTACATACGGCGTTACTATACAATGTCTGAGGTTGTAAATTCTTATTGTAGGGAGGTAAAGAACTTTCCGTTTCCAGATAATTACGAAAATCCAAACTAGTTACAGTCGAATCCACATAACGCAGCATCGGATAAGGGAGCGGCTGTCTTAAAGGTAAATAATCGCGAACGCTTAAGAGAGTACTCTCTTAGGCGTTCCCAATTATCTACCTCGTGTTTTACATTAGCGGGATTCTCATTAATAGAGCGATTCGTTTAAACGAGCGCCTCGTCCGCGGCATCTTTAGAACAGCAGTCTGCATAAGGAAGTACTGTACTATTGTAAGGAACCTTTAATCTCACGAAGCATCAAGACCCGGGAAAAGCTGCGATCGGGATCTCTACACTGTAATTTATGTTATGCAGAGATTTGGCGGAATCTTCCATCGGCCAGTTTTCTAATACACGAACGGCCAAAAGAATTTTTACAGAGTCCCAAAGAACAGATTTTATTGGGCACTTGTGAAAAGTAATTACATATTTAAAAAGTATGGTAAAATACTTAGGAAAAAACGGCGCAGATCACGCATACGTTGTCATCTCGAGTGAACGAGGCACGAATAATTAGCGACTAGATGTCACATGTCAGGCGATCTTACTTCGATGCGTTATTACACTTACTAATTTTCGTACTGTATCTCCCATTAGCATCATCTCGAGAGCATTTAGAAATTTTGGAAGTTCGCATCTTTTCGGCTAGTCCACCTACTGTATTTCTGGAAAGAAAGAAGTGAAAGTAACGTGAAACAGAGATGGGGAGTCGGAGAAAAATTACACAATTCCCGACTCCCGAGTCGGTATTTTTTAATTAAAATCGACTGCAGCTCGGATCCTGTCCCTTCGTTAATGCGCCACGAGTTAGTCGTTCGTTTAATAGAAATAAAGTTGGCTGTAATCAGCATTTTGATAAAAATAGTATTTTTATTATACAGTATATGAAAATATAATATTTAAGAAGAACATTTAAATTTGAATTTCAAAAATACACATCGTAAGTACTATTTATTATAATTTTTATTAATTTATATATGTAGTAATATAAATTAGTAACATAGTACTTTTATCGGATAATAGGACTTTTATTATTTCACGAAAACCGTTTGAAAATCGTAAAAGTTAAAAAGCAGCACAAAACCGAAAAAACACAAAATATCGACTTTGAATACAGGTTTTAAATTTTAACCATTTTATATAAAAATGTTAAGTTCAGTAGCGTAGCGTAGTGGGGGCGGCCCGCCCCGGGCGGCAAAATTTCACAATAAATAATAATATTTTGTAAAAATTTGAACCATTTTATTTCATATTTTTGTCACACCTACGATTCGGACCGATTGAAATGAGCACGGAATAGTGTTACCACCCGTCCGGTTTTCACCCGGACAGTCCGGGAATCGACTCACTGTCCGGGTGAACTATTGATTTTGTCCGGGAATATCACACGCGACCTGTCGACCTTTTTTCTTTTTTTTTTTTTGTTTCTTTTACTTTTGCTTGTACGAATCGTATTCATACATATCTCCAATATCCAATAGAGCTAAGTCATCTAGGTTACTTACGTTACTCCTATCCGAGTCTCCCTAGTCCCTAACTGTAACTGATTTAGAACCGGCATGCACTTCACTTTATTCTTCGCATTGCAAAATGACATTACGCATGCGTCAGGAACTTCTGTTCGAAGAAATCTCAGCCTCCGTCCGGGTCGGCGATTTTAAAAAGGTAGCAACACTGGCACGGAATTTTTCATTATTTATTCTGTGACGAAACTGAATTTTAGTCTTTTAAATTGAGATATCTAAATAAGAGGGCGGCTAAATTTTCCTTTGCCCCGGGCGGCTGATACCCACGCTACGCCACTGATTAAGTTAGAACATTTTTACAAATTTTGGGCCTTTTTGGCATTGCGTATGCATAAAATATATAGGGCCGAACAATATAATTTTTGCCCTTATAAAAAACTGATGGGCTTTATTAAGTTATTTTTATTTTATATACATTAATGC
>NW_019388795.1:0-6078 GCF_000671375.1 Centruroides sculpturatus
AAGTGTTTATATTTGAAAGCCTGAAAAATTTAATGCTGTCAAAAGAATTTATTTACACTATTATTTATTTTGTAATAATCACAATTTTAATGTAATACTAAGAATTAATTTACTATAATTTTTATTCTTGTATATATTGTAGTAATTTTTATAATTTTATTTCAGATTTATTATCCTGATTGCAAAAGAGAGAGAGGTTTAGGAGAAGATATGGCTGTTCTTGATGCAGCTTTTTATTTGTCTCAGATAATATTATCTCTTGTGGTAGGACACATTGTGAAAGTTACTGGTTCAGTAATGACTTACATGGTTATTGCTGCAATTTGTGGTGCATTATCATGTTATAGTGCCACCTTTGTTGCTTATCCTCCTTATTTATCTCATTAATGACAGCTTTATATCCTTTACATTGTTGTCTAAAGTATTGTATATAAACAGACATATATTTATACTCACTTGTTGCATAATTGTATACATTGCATGAAGGAAAAAATTATTCTTATAATTATTCTTATAAACATATCAGTCTTACTGTGCATATTTACTCAGATTTTGCTAAAATTATTATAAGTATCTAATAAGTTCAATAACCTATATATTTAGTTAATATTTTATGAATGAATTCCAGGTGTATATATTATTTAATTTTTAGTTACACTTTAAGGATCAAAATTATGATTAAAAAAAATCATTTACAATACCATTCCATGAAATCCTTATACTGTAAAATATGTTCTGGATAGTTTTTGATAGGGTAGATTATATTTATAAATTCTGAAATTCTTTTATAATATTTTATATAGAAAACTAATTCATAAAATTGGTTTATGTAAGTTGATCTTTGATGTGTAATTCATTATTGAGAGTATTTCTCAAATATCAAGTGTGCTGAAATTTTGTCATTTGACTTATTGCTATAAAGTTAGAGGCATTTTTTTTTTTTTTGCTTCTGAGATAACATTTTCAGAGTTTAACTTGACTAAAACTGTTTTATAGATTGATCTGATTGTAAGAACTTTATTCTCTGAGTGATGATGATTTGTTTTTTTTTTTTTTGATATTTTTATTTTAAAAATCATTCAATAAAAAGATTTGGTAATATTTGTGTTAATAGGTGAATTATAACTAACTAAATTTTGTTAGGAAAAATATTTTATAAATNGTATTGAAAGTTATCATTATATAATTGTCGTAACATATCTATAATTTTATGAATATAGCAGAAATAAAATATTAAAAATTTCTCTAAAATAAAGCTATCGCACACTACTGATAGATATTAATTATTTTCATAGTTTATATATCAAGGGCAGCCACTGGGAGAGGGAAAAGATCATACACAAGAACTGTATGATGAAGGCGTACGAATGGGCTCATGGGGACTTTGGCTACATTGCTTATCAGGTAAATATTGAATTATTTCATTTTACTATGTAATATTTATTTCTTTATTCATAACATAAAGTTTTATCTGAAGACACCATACTTTAATCTTGCCACATTTTTAAGAATTTTTTCAAATACCAGATTTGTTCAAAACGTAATGCACCAGAATTTATTTTAATGCTAGTATGAAACATACAATTGTGAAATTTGGGCATCTCCTAGCTGTTACCTTCAGTTATTCATATTTTTTAACAAAGTCTCAGTCCTTGTCTTTGGCCATATGCCAGATTGGTACCAGTCCTGATCCTATTCACACAACCACTTTCTTACAGCACTGACATCATCTGACTGGAACTCTATCTCATGAAGGGCACTTTTCAAAAGGACCAAAAAGATAAAAATCTGACTGTGCTAAATCAGGATTGTACAGTGGATGTGGCAATATTATAAAACCCAATTTTGTGATCACCTCACAACTTTCCAGACTTGTGTGTGACCTCACATTGACATGCTGAAGAAGCATAAGTTCTTCTCATGTCTGACACATTGATAACAATTCAACTTTTTCAGCATGATGACATAAGCCTCTGAGTTAATGATGGATTCTTTAGGCCTGACATCCACCAAAATGACACTGCGAATGTTTCAAAAATAGTGATCATAACCTTTCCTGCTGATGGAATGACTTTGTTTTTTTTTCTGTGGTGAATGTGGATGGTGTCATTCCAGAGATTGTCAATTTGTTTCAGGTTTAAAGTGGTTCACCCACATTTCATCTCCAGTGATGATACAAGCCAAAAACTTGTAGTGTTACAAGAGTTCCTATGCAATGGTTTTCCTTACTGCATTTTGGTTGATTGAGAACTGCTTCAAGACCCATCATGAACACACTTTGGCATATCCAAGTTCAGGGATGATTTAATGAACAATCCTGGCACTAATGCACAAGCATTCTTTCAGCTATTGGACTGTAATGTGTTTTTCCTCCTGAATTGTTTCATCAATGTGCTGTATCATGACTGCTGCGACAGCTGTGACAGGATGACTGATTCGCACTAAATTGCATAGATCTGCCATTCCTATTGTTGTTGACATCACACATTTTACTCAAAAACTGACAGTGCTTTGGTTGACAGCTGTAGTACCCTAGATACCACACAATCACTGTGTATGTTTCCAACAGTTTTCCCTTCAGCAATGAGGAATTCTATCAATGCACGCTGCTTGGAACATGTTTCATGCTATTGGAACATGAACATGCTTGCCATTTTTTAATGGAGCTGTAGTAGTCCAGCCTGGCAGCAAGACTTGAAACTTTCCACAACATTAGCAAAAGCATCCAGGTACAACTCAAAAGGTACAAATTGCAGTCTTCATTTCCCAGATATAAATTATGGTGCATTACTTTTTGAATGACCATAAGTTACAAATTTTGAATTATGAACATCAGACTCTGCGCAAAAAAAATAACTATATGATGTTAAGAAATGTTTATAAAAACATTTTATTGATATTTAGACAATTTATCAGAATACTTAGTATCAGATTGTCTACATTATGAAATCTAGTATAAGTATATAATGAACAAACATCATGAAACCCAATAAATTTGTAAAGCTAAACAACCGAGGAATTGTTTGGCTCTACAAATTGAATTCTATTTCATTATATACTAAAATATAATGAAATAGAATTCAATAAAATAGCAATATGTAAAATTTTTTAATTAACATATTAAACTACTTGGTTGGTTATTTCTTTCACTTTATTGGATCCATGGAAATACATTTCATAAAATAATTGCAGATAGATTAAATGTTTCGCATACTTCTATACTTTGTAATTCTTTTAATCTCAAAGACTTGCACTTTTAATGACTGTAGGTAAGATCATTACTTTTATTTAACATTACTTTACTAGTACACAGTTAATTTTTAAATACAGGGAGCCAAACAATAGACCATTTATGCAAATTTACACTAGTAGATCAAAATATAAAGTTTTATAAAATTAATGTATGCAGCTTATACATGTCTGTTAACCCCATCGAGGCAATACAAATTCATGGAAATATTGTTAAAAAATGATATGGCTAAGCATAATAGTCAAGCTATTTTAGATTCACTTTGATTTGATTTACCAAGGAAATTATTTTAGATACAAAGGTAAATTTTACTTGCAACAAACAGCAGTGCCAATGGGATCACTTTTATTGGTAGTCTTGGCCAAAGAGTTACGAGACAATTAGAAGTGCTTTTTGTAGGCCCCAAAAATTTCAATTACTATATTTTGGTATAGGTATAAATTTATTGACAGGAAAATTAGTCATATAAATTAAATAAGAGCAAAATATCAGATTCAACAGAAAAAGATAAAACTTTATCAATCTGATATTTTGTGCTTATTTCATATATCCAGTTTTCCTGTCAATGAATTTATACCTGTAACAAAATATGTATTTGGAATTGTTGAGGCCTACAAACAGCATTTCTTCTAATTGTCTCATAACTGCTTTGGCCAAGACTACCAATAAATATTCATCTAAGGCTGCTTTAAAATTAGGATCAAATATCATTAGGAATTCCAGTATTGTACAGTAGTGGTTTTTCTGCATCAAAGTTTAAATTTTTAGTCAACAAAGTCAAGCATTGAATATCAACTATTCTGATACTGAATAGAGATGTCTTCTCTTCTGTCCCAATACCCTGTCTAGGAAACATCACATGTTGGTTATTAAAATTATGTAAGAATCTTCCTTAGCCCACCTTACATAGATTGTGCTGTAATAATAGAGGTAGATGGGATTTTTTATTTTTTATGAAACTGTGTCCTTTTCATATTGTTGACTTGTTAAACACTGACTTTATAGTGTATTTTGAAGACACATGGCAAATTTTCATCATTTATCTTTATTTAGTACAGTACATTGTTTTTCTGTACATGTTTTGGGCTGTTTTTGCCTCTCTTCAGCCAACTATAATATAATGCATGTTGATTACTTATTACAATAGAAAGTATGTACATAAAACTAATAAGTACATAAATAATACATAAATATACCTTTAAATTACAAATTGTACAGATTAAAATCATATAAAATTCTATTTTACTATTAACTTACATAAATATCCATTTAAAATCACTTGTGAATAGATAATTTGTATTATTTATACATCACTATCACAAAGTATTAACTATATAGATGAACTTTTCTCCTCCCCCTTCTCTCTGACATTCCTCTGGTGTTGCCACGTGTGAGAGTTGGCCATATTGTGGCAAAAGTTAATTATATTTTAAATTATTTTTTATAATTTATTAAGCCAGTTTTCATTTATTTTTAGACTTAGGTTTTTATTTATACTTTCTTTGCTTTTTATAATTTCTATGCTTTCTTTAAACTTTCTATTGTATGTTATTTTTTCTTTATGTAGTATTTTTACATTATCTTTGTTTATATTGCATCCATTTAGGATACAATGTTCATAAAATGTGGAGTTTATTCTGTTAAGATAAACGATGAAAATTTGTCAATCGATACGTTATTACTTGCCAGAACCTGTAATATCTGGAATAATTGTGCTTATGCTGTATTAATTTTTAACCATGCCCAGTATCTTCAATAACTGCGTAACACCAGGTTGCGCAAATTGGGCAAGGATGCAAATGAGTACGAAATCTGCAAGTATGAAATTTTTCTTCATAAACCTGATTATTAAACCAAATGAACTGCCGAATGATCAAACTGTAAGCTCGTTGCCACTATTAAAGCAGCTGAGGTAGACAAATCAAACTTCAAATCAAGAATACTAGATGCAGTCTAGTATTCTTGATTTGAAGTAGAAATCTTCCAGGCTACAGGTGAAAAAACATGTAACATCCATATTTTCTTAAATGCATTAAAGACAATTCCACCCACATGAATTGAATAGAAAAGGGCATACTCAGTAGCTGGACTTTTCTTTAGTAAAATAAGAATCAAAATTGTGTGATCAAAGTATCAATCATCTTTGGTTTTTAAAATCTTATTATAAAAATTTACAATAATATTTTGTATTGTGTTTTATTTAAATAACAAAAATTATCTTCTAACTTACAAGTTTGATCTAAGTTCATTTTTTTTCTTAAATTTTCGACTCAATTCAAAGGCATTTTTGTTGTATGCAGTCTCCAACAAACTTTAGTAAACTTTTTCTATTTGTGAAAATTTCTGTGAAACTCAAAAGTAATTTTTTATACATATTTTACACAGCATTATTATTTTTATTTTGGAAATTACAGGACGTACTAAGTTACTTAAAAATGAAAAGTAATTATATCATACGATTTTAAGATTTATTTTATATCTTCAAAATAATTAATTATATCCCAGGATCCTGGAAAATCTGGGACAAGCAAAATACCGGGAAATGAGAAACCCTACTTCCAACAAATATCTTTTGTAGTAACAATTACAGATGATGTGATTTATTTTTTTAAATCTGTCCTTTCTGCCCCACTCTGTATATACAGATTTGTTTACATTAACAATTTAAAATCAAACTATTTTCATTTTGCATTAATGAAGTGAAGATACTGTACAGAATATATTATTTGCAATAAAGTTGTCATTTTCTTGTTTGTATGGTTCATTTCACTATCTTATTGGAGCAGCATGTCCCTGAAAGCCATATCAATCAATTCTGGCTACAAAGG
>NW_019388796.1:0-5978 GCF_000671375.1 Centruroides sculpturatus
GCCTCGTTAAATACTGGCTCCCTTTCATGGTCAAATGAGTGTTGCCAGCTAAAACACGTAAAAATAATATTAAAGTAGCCAAGACATAGCTAAATATTGTAGCGCCACATCACTAGCGGACATTTGAAATTTGCCGACTAGGACTGTCGGTTAACCGAGGTGTCAGTTAATCGGGGGTTGGATAATCGAGGCTCTACTGTACCTATATTATTTAAATAATTTTCCATAAACTTGCTAATTTTATATTTGTAATCTCAGTATTAACTTGATTAACATTTTTCTAATTAATAAAAGAATTAGAAAATAAAAAGTTTTTTATTATGACAAATATTACAAAAGTTGTTTATCAAAACAACTCAAGGATCAATCCTAATCATTACGTAAGCCATACTTTGAGGACCCTTGATTTGAATCAACATAATAATAAAAATGATATTTATACCTCAACTTTTGTTTCACAGATTGCTGATGTACAAAGAGGTGTTTGTAATAAAATTCCTAGTAGTCCTAAACATTGTGTAACACCTAGAAAATCATGAAATTCTTCTTTCTCAAAAAAATATAAATAAGAGTCTGTATTGGGTAGTATTCCACTTTTAACAGTTTCTGAAGTTCCTGTGATCTATATAAATAATATAATTAAAGTGTTATGAAAATTTATATTCAGAATAAATATTTTAATTGATCACAAAAATGATATAAATGAAATCCACCAGTCTTGCTACAGCAACTACAAGTACCGTACAATATATTTATTACAGTACATGTCTCAGGGGCATCTTTACATGAAAGCAAAAAAGAATGTCTAAGGCCTTACAATTGCAGGAGCCTCATAAATTTAGTGTTCTGTTTTATTAGTTAAATTCATATTTGTTTCACCTGCAGAACAATTATTTTCAAATCTAAAACTGATCAAGCACTATTTCTGATCAACAATGTGTCAAGAGAAATTTTCTTCACATTCAATCTTGTCCATTGAAAGAGATATTGCTTCAGAACTGGATTTTTCTTCTGTAACTGATGAATTCAGCAATTGCTAAAAAGTAGGAGAGCAGTTTTTTAGGTGAATTTCTGTATCCCTATTGATTTTCCAATTTACTGTAAAACGATTATACACATTTTTTTAATATTTTATTGTGCATTTGACTGTTTCTATATAGAAAATTTAATATTGTAGATCTAAATAAATCTACTCTTGCCCTCTAAAGTTTTTTTTAATGTACTTCAAAAATAAATTTTGCCTAGGGCTTCACAAATCCTAGGGCTGCTGCTACATGTTTTACTTCTATCTTTCACACATTAAACATTATTTTATAGTATTTTTTCTTATTTTTAAATAAGAATCAAAATCTACTTACAATCATTGATATATTTCAATTTTTGTTTTTATTCTTTAAATATATTTATATTCTTGTTTAACTTCTCATTCTAAAACATTTTAAAACTGTGGATTTTATTTATATCATTTTATTTCATAAGTCACATACAATTCTATGAATCAAAATTGAACAATTAAACTCAGTCTCTCTCAATATTAATTTATAATATACAGAAAAACTTTCAACTTGCCTTAATTAATCCTGAAACAATAATATATATGCCAGGAGACATTTCATTAATTCTACAAAGAATTGTACCAGGTTCAAAATTTTCAAATAATATATGATCCTAACATAAATGAAAATCAATATTTTAAATTTATATTTTAAAAAATCTTCTTAAAGTAAAGATGATTAATTTTGATTTAAAAAAATTGATTATATTGTATTTTTAATAAAGTTTTTAATAAAGTTAATTGCTCTCAAATTAAATATAACAAATCTTCCAAACTTAAGAACTAATTAAAAAAATTAACAAATTCTTTCAAAATTGGTAGTTTTTTTTAATATACCAATTCTGAATAATTTTTTTTTCTTTTTACATAAAAAAATTAATATAGGTATATTCTATTGTTTTTAAATGAACTTAGATAGATAAATCTATGTCAAAATTAAAAAATTAGCAACTTCAACTGAAAACAAATAAGTTATTTTCATTTTTCTTCTATCAATTAACAAGTAAATTCTTATTATTTGATTTATTCAATCTAACAGCTGCTTGTTTATATCTGAAAAAGTTAATAATTAATAAACATTGTACACTCCTCAGGTAACCTTGCATGTGATGGTGAATTCCAGGAAGTGGCCCACGCCTCCAAGAAAGAATAATTAAGATTAGAAAGTTCCACAAGGTGGAGAACAGAGCAGGAAAAATTGTCAGAAGAATAAAACGATAAAAGCATATAATATGGCAGGCAACCACAACTAACATACCATTGGGCTGTCATGGTCCCTTGAATCACTACCCGAGGAGACGGTTGTATGTGATTGCACCACTGACTATCATACCAGCTGTTGGGACAGTGTTCTGCTCCAAATTGTAGGCAGGATTGAGGCATTCACCATGGGGCCTCCAGATACAAACATAGCTGTCATCAGTGCCCAAACTGAAGACAATCACTGTAGACAATCCAGTTCCATTCCATTGCAGTCCGATCCCATTGGGAGTGACACCACACCAAATGGAGGCAATGGTGGGTGGCTGTCAATGATAGCATATGTAATGGCCACCACAATACCAAATGTTCCTCACCCAGGTGTCTTGAAATGGTATGGACAGACACAGGAGCCTGTTCAGATGGCAGACAACAGTATGGTTGACTTTTGCATGCTTGTTGAAGAACCAGGTAGTCCTCTCAGCTAGTGGTCTGCTAAGGGCATCCTGAGCCTGAGCACTGTGTGTGCAAGTTCTCTGTCATACACTGATCCCAACACCTCCTCACAGTGTTGTCAGAATTACCTAGGTGGAGGCTACTCAGCCAGATGACCATCCAGCTCCTCTCAACCCAATGATCCTTTCCCTTTCAAATTCATATGGTCTTTAATTATGACATAAAGGCATCTCTAGTGATATAGTGTCCCTCTACAACAGGTAAACTTCAGACAGAATACCTTTGTATGCTTTTTTTTATAGGCCAGGGAAATGCACTTTAATGCCCTCTGCTGGCATTACACAATGAACCATCATGCTATAACTCTAATCATTTCCATATCTGCTTGAGACTTATCTGCATGCTAAGTTTCACAGTGATACAACTCCTTGGTGTGCTAATTTTTATGGTAAAGAGTGTAATTTGTTTATACATACACTTATAAATTAACATATATTAATATTATATTTTTATAATATTAAACATTATAAAAAAATTTTGATTTAAAAAATTGATAGTCAATTTNTACAATACTAATTACAAGTCTAGTGCTATGTCAATAGCTCATTAAGTATATTTTTAATGTCCACTCTACACACATTTGTAATAGGAATTTAGTAGCATCCTATATATGCGACAATTTAACTAATTTTTTTATTCACTCCTTTTCAGTCCTTGCTTTGCATAATTATTCTCTCTGAGCACTAAAGGTTTTAAGGATGGTGTACTGACCAGAATCAGGGAGAATAAATCTGTAGTCAATCAAAAAAGGAAAAAAAGAGTCAAGTTCCAACATAACAGCAGAATTAACCTTGGAAGAAGTGAAGAGACCCAAATGATCCAAGGGAAGACAAGAAAACATCTAGGTTCATCATATTGCAAAGACAAAATTAGGAATAAATCATTCTTTGAAATTCCCCATTTTGATTAGCAGTAAGGCTTTGTTTTATTATTATTTATTTGTCTTACACACATTTTAATTCAATATAACTTGAATTTGTGCCCTTATCAAGTCATTCAACATCAAACAATATTTTTTGGTTATAGTAAATAATTTTTTGTTTATAGTTTCCTTCTATATTTCTGCTGTTATTCTTTTGTGATATACTGACCACAGTTCTGAGCAAATCTCAACCAGCATTCCTGTATGTGAAAATTCCCATGTTTCAGGTTTTTATACATTCTGTGAAAAGTGCAATCGTGTCCAATCGCCAATAAAGTGATAATACAACAATATTGAGACAGTATAATAAAGAATAACAATAAATTTATTGAGATAACACAATGCACAATAAAAGGGATTCGAATACCAACTCTAGGATGTTCACCCAGCTCTGCCCAAGAACAAAAGAGTCCAGCATGTGGACCTGTGAAACAAACAAAGAGGTTTTCAAGTTTACAATAATAAAAAGAAAGGGGCAATATTTATTACAAAAATTTACTTTTTAAAACTAACTTATGCCTACAGATGTGGAATGGGAAATTAAGATAGACAGAAAATAGAAAAAAGAAAGGGGATACCTGTATTCGGTGATCCTTTTGTTTCTGAGATGACTATTTTAGTTGATTCTTGATGGGATTTCATCTTTCCTTTTTAAGGAGATTGTCATATACTTTTTTATAGGGATAACTAAGATTGTCTTTATTGACAATTGTGTTAAGCCATAGGACTCTGGTTGGCACAAAGCCTTCAGGAAACTCCTAGGTTCTTCACTATGGTCCGAATCAATCTTCTCTCTCCACCTTCTCCTTCTTGTCTGAAAAACCGTTACTTTCACATTTGGGCTCTCAGGCATTTATTCTCCCCACAGGATGGTTCAGAATGTCAATCAACAACTAAATGAAGTAGAAGTAAAGGGCAGGAAAAAGTTCTAGAAACAAGAAATGATAAGAATGACAGAAATGTGAGGCCGGTACATTAATCCCCCCGACAAGAAGCTGGCTGTCCAGTTAAAGCCAATAAATCGGTGACTTATTTTGTAAACAAGACCAGGGTGGCAAAGGAACGGGGTATGAGATGATTTAATTGTTGCATTCCTGGATTAAATTGATATGTCCCCAATCGTAGATCGTAAGGTGGGGAGAAATTGACCACCAGGAAGAGTTCAACGGTCATCTTATACAGAGTTTAAAGTGGGAGTTTGCAGACCCTCTTTCAGAGGAGTAGGCAGTTTGGACTGACTGGACCCAGCTGCACCTTCTCCAAGTCAGGAAAACACATTACACCCAAATTTACAGGACCGTCACCCAGGGAAGGGCTTCACCCAACTCCAGGGGAGGGCGGCCTGGATGGGGATTTTCAGAAGTGTTCACTGACCCCACGACCCAAATCACGTCCCTGACAACAGACCAGGGACCAATGAAGTTACAGGAGACCACCATTCAGACCAACCAAAACCTCAGGATTTCAGATGAAAATGATATAAAAGCCCAGGATCTGAAGGACACAGGGAGGTAGTGATCAAGAACGTCTATCCTTGTGTATGGCATTGTGGATACTCCAACGAAGAACAAAAGAGAAACCCCAAAGACTCCGTGTGCAGGGGCAACAAGGGACTTAACTTCCCGATGATGTTTTCTCCACTCCAGGACTTCCCGCATCCGAATCTTCTCAGAGCTCTGAAAGGACAAACAAACACTCGCTGGTTGGTACAAACATTCCAGATCATCCAAAACAAACTTTCCTCGGAAGAACTTCAATACATCCTTTAGCCTTGTCTGTAAGCATGATGTCTTTGTTAAAATAAATGCGTAAATTTGATCACTTTGATCTCTGTGTAATCTCTTTGCATCCAGCAAACCACTACCCCCATACGTAAAAAAACTTTCTCGTGTCATCCTGACGAATTGCAGGCAAAGCGAGGGTCATAACCTTTCATCTTTAAGTCGACCTTCAGGCAAGTAGCATCGAGCCAACAATCCTACAAAAACTACAATCTAGAATATTCTATAATAACTTAAAATTATGGTGTACAGTCACAATTCAATATAGTTATCAACTAATTGACATTGAATCTAAGTCATCAAATTTCTTCATCTTGTCAGTCATTATTCTTTCAACAGTAATATTGTACTTTTAAAAAGGTTGTTCTCAGTTATTGAAAGCTATGATAAAACAATTCAACTCTACAAGTTTATCTTTGATATTCTATAAAAACTGATAATATGCTTCTATATTCTATTAAAAAAAAATTATAGTCTATCAACTATATATACAGAAAAATATTAG
>NW_019388797.1:0-5975 GCF_000671375.1 Centruroides sculpturatus
TATCTGTAATTTAACTATTACTGTTTAACTCAATCTATTTATCAGAATAAAAATAGTTTAAACTACTGAACACTGAAATACTATTGAACAAAAAACAAGATGTTTTTGATTACATAATGCAGATATAATAGTAAAATGATTCAAAATGAAATTTTTATGCTCAGGAGAATTCAAACCAGTTTTACTACATAAAAATTAAACATTACAAAAATAAAAAAAAAAACTATATTCAATGATGATATTGAATATGAAAAACATTAATTTCATTGCATATCAGTTACTTTAAAATTGGTGAGTCTTTTTACACTAAGGCTCTATTAATAAGTATTCATCATAATAAAAAGTATGATTTAAATTTCCAATTTAAAATTTTTGAATTTTCCTTTAATAATTTTTTAATAAGTACCAATTAATAGAGACTTGAAATAAATTAAATATTAACATGTAGTTATTAAATTTTATTCTGATGTTCTCAATAAATAACAGGGCTGAAAGAAATAGCTTACCTGATTATGAAGTTCCTTATATGGAGACTAGCAATAAAGGTCATTTGTTTTTTTATATATTTTTTCAAAATTTCAAATTAAATTTTAAATCATATCATCTTCTACTTTGAGGACCCTTTCAGCCCTGTTATTAGTATTTTAGAACATGTTTTGTAAATTTTGAATATTGTGGAAATCAATTATTAAAATTAACAAAAGTAACTTCGCATAAAGCAAATTTAAATTAGCTATTCTAAATTACTTTAAATTAAATAAAAGCTAAATTAAAGATAAAGCAGGGATGAAAGGGTCAAAAAAAGAATTTGGCATAAAAATCTGTAAAAGACAAAAACCATAAAAAAAGCACACGTTCACACATTATAAATATTGCAGCTTTATTACAACATGAGGGAGAACACCTCAATATAAAAAAAATAGATATTTGGAAAAATTATGAGGATCTATAAAATGACAAGCTCAGGTTTTTCAAATATAATTTACTGTACATTAAACAGTGTTATTTGCTGACCCTTTCATATCTGCTCTATTCTTATTTTAGAGCAGATCTTGATTAAAAACTTTAACTATAGGATTTTTTTTGGATGATAACAACTAAGCCCTCAATTTGGCAATGATTAAGACTAGTTAGTTAGTTATCATTAATCTGGTACATTCAACAGGCCATGTTAGTGACAAAAACTTTCTTTTGTTAAAACATTACCAGTTATTTTATGACAATATCTTAAATAAAATAAGAGTCATATTATAATGAATGCAACACAATGCAAAATTGATACAGTACATAATCAGACAAAAGCTGCAACAAAATTTGTACTTTCAATAAGATACAAGTATGATGAAAAATTGCTTTAAAATAACAAAACATAGCTATCATATGAGTTTTAACATGACAAAAGTTAAAAATAGATAAAAATGGTAATTTTCTATATGACTAAGATATATCACAGATTACAATCTATTATTGTATAGATAATTTCAATTTTGCTTTCGCTGGAATTTAATGTAACATAAAAATGAAAATAAATTATAGTAAAAATGCATGAAAAATCACAAAAAAATGGAATACTAATTAAATTTTACAGAGGAAAAAAATATTAATATTTTATTTTTTACCATAAAAGTAAAAACTTCATTCACTTTTATGGAAGACTAGAAACTTAGATTTAAATCACAACCATTCTATATATTTTTACTACAGAATTAAATTTTTTTCAGTTAAAATAAAACAGCTTATAACTTGTTCTTCATAAGAATTATTAATAATTGATTTTTATTGTAAATAAAATTATAATTTTATGAGTTATGATAAAATTATGATACTATTAAATTAAAAAATGTAAAATGCAGGTGGAGATTAGTAATTATTCAGAAAAGCAGGTGAAACAATTTTACAAGCAAACATAAGTAATCTAATCTTTACAAAATAGTTTTGTATTAAATAATAAAGTTTTTATAAAATAATAGTGTATTGTTTAAAAGAAACTTAAATGAAAAACAGTTATAAAATTAAGGCTGTAGTATTTTAAATACAAACTGCATAATAAGCAAAATGCATTTAAGAACAAAACTTTATATTTGCAGATTATTTTGGTAATGTCTATTTTCTGTTTAATATATTTCTTCCACCACCAATCCTATCCCTACCTCGCAAATTGCCTGCAGAATTAACACGTTGAGGTTGTTGCCCAGAATTAAACTGTTTATCCACATTAGGAATATAATCACTAAGAGTATGAGGATGGTTACTAGTGTTACTGTTGTAGCGGTTATCACCACCCCATCGACGTCCGGGACCCATTCCAGGTCCACCACCACGTCCTCGACCTCGAGGTGGACCACCCATTCCACGACCTCGATGACTTCCTTCAAAATCAGAGTTAAAATTTCTCTCTGGACCACTTCGCCGAGGTACTGGAAAATTCTGAGTAGATCCCATTTGTGTCCTTAGTTGAAGATCAATTTCCAGTTTTTCTTGTCGAAGTTTTTCCACTTCCTACAAAACATTTTCATTATTACTACTATTCTACTATTAAATTTCAATTATATATAATACTGACAAAATATAACTGTAAATACAAACATCTCCAACCCGATATATAATTATAGCTACAACCAACAGACTGCCGAAAATCTATCGGGCTAGTTATTTATCTAATAATTATCTAATTTATAATTTATCTAATAAGTAGCATAAAACTAGCCCGATAGATTTTCGGCAGTCTGTTGGTTGTAGCTATAATTATATATCGGGTTGGAGATGTTTGTATTTACAGTTATATTTTGTCAGTATTATATATAATTGAAATTTAATAGTAGAATAGTAGTAATAATGAAAATGTTTTGTAGGAAGTGGAAAAACTTCGACAAGAAAAACTGGAAATTGATCTTCAACTAAGGACACAAATGGGATCTACTCAGAATTTTCCAGTACCTCGGCGAAGTGGTCCAGAGAGAAATTTTAACTCTGATTTTGAAGGAAGTCATCGAGGTCGTGGAATGGGTGGTCCACCTCGAGGTCGAGGACGTGGTGGTGGANGTTATCTATGATCTGTGCAAATTTCATGTATTATTTTTGCCACAAAAATATTTTATGACAATTTATTAATTAGGTAATTAATTGCGCTATTGTTTTTATGGGAGTTTTTTTTTTAATCAAATTAATTAAATCGTTCCAAACTTCTATTTGACCATTTTGACTTTGGTAAAATTTTTTAAAACACTATTGGATGTTTTCTATGACATCAGCAGGTTTTTTTGTTGTTTATTTAGTAGAACTTTTTCCCATACCTTTTTTCGGTTTTCTCATATTTTAATAGCATAAAAATCGAAAATATTGTGTTATATTTGAACAGATGAGGTAAGTTAGCTCCCCTCCTGCTTCAAACCAATATTCCCGAGATGTACAGTACATGAGAACTAGCCAGGAAAGCTGACACCAGCTGTTCTCAAAATCAACAAGTTTGTAAACAATGTAGACTGTATGTGTGAAATTTTATGCCTTGTTAAATAAATGAATAACAATCCTTGCATCTATATTTTTCAAATAAAAGCATTTATTTTAAATTATTTTATTTTTTCTTTATATACTTTTTTTCTAAAAACAGTTTTTGGAGGAGTTTTTATTTTACGGGAATTATTTCCCGGCAATTTTGTTTTGGATGTTAGATTCGCGTTTAAAGTGGAAATAATTATTTCATAGAAAACATAATTTTTTGTGGATTTCTGAGTGGCATTCAGATTGAAACAAATGTAGCAAATGAGTTAAAGATTCCAAAATTCTGATTATGCATAAATATCTTACAACAATCATATTTATCATTTTTCAAAATTCTTGATCATAAGTATTCTTGATTTGAAACAGTTTTTTTTCATTTTGTAACACCATTATCATAAAACTTGTATCTTACTTCTCCAAATATACAAATGATATGGTTTAAGTGATATTCCTAGTGAAGCTATAGATAATACTTAGTGTTGGTACCAAATTTAAACATACCAAATAAAATATATTTAAAAAGTTAAACTTTTGTAGAATTCTAAATTTTTCCTTACATACATCACTATAATTCAATACAAATTTTCTTTAATATTAAATCTTGACAATATTAATGATGACAATGATCATATACTAAAGTAATTCTAAGAGAAATTCAACAACTGTTTATTGATAACTTTCATTTTCCAATTTATATTAAGTGACAAACAGCATACTTAATGATTTATCTTTCATATAGATTGTGTCATTCAATTTCCTTAATTTTTATGATACTTTCATTAAAACAGAAAGAGGACTGAAAGCTAAGAAAGCTAAACAATGTCATACTAATTATATTGACAATATTCAATGGTGTAACTAAGCAGAATTGCTCTGAACAGTAAATGTTGTAGTAATTCATATAGTACACTCTTGTTAATCCAGCCTCTCAATTATTTGGCATACACCGCTGTAACTGCCTATGCACTTCCATTAGTTATACCTCAAATCCTGGTTTTCTGTTTACTTGGGTTTCATTTCTGTCTAAGTTTTGCACATTATTGTTATTAAAAAATTAAACTTACAATTACTGTATCACAGTACGTAATTTCACAATAACAAACAGTATAGCTCTTCAAAAAGACTTAGGACCAAAGAGCAACAAGTCATGCCACTTATTGGTTTTAGGACTATATACTCAGTAATCCAGCACAGTTGCTAATCTGGCACCAGCTGTGCAATGAATGGATGGATTAGCAAGAGCCTAGCATAATAAAAGTTTGCATCAACAAATTAACAGTGATGAAAATATTAGATGCCAACGAAAATGTTTAGTCCTCTTGGAACATGTAATCATTCTGTTAATTTTCATTACTGTTTTTTAAAACAATAATGTTTCTAACAATTTCTTTTGAAATGAAAAACATGACATCAGACTAACAATCAAGTGGAGCCATCTTTTTCTTTTAATTATTGTAATAATTTCAAATAAAGTTTTAAAGATGTTTGGTCAGCATCAAGAATTAATTGAAATATGAAGAAGATCCATAACCTAGTCTTCCATCTTTAAATGTAGATTTTATTTATGATGATATTCAATATTCATATCCAATTAATAAGTTATCATTGTATTAGAGAGGTTGTAGTGCAAGTTCAAACGTTACTTGTACATGGCAAGCAGAAGTACACAGCTTATGTTTTAACTCCAAGAAAAAATCATTGCAGTGCATGTTTATAACATGTGACTCAGTGAACGTCACACATTGACTCTCAGGAAATTTGTTGAAAAAATGACAGATACAAATTAAACTATTTAAAAATATTTATAGGATGTTTAATAACACTAATTATTTTTAATTAGCATTGTGTCTCTTACCGTACAATAGGACTACCTCATACCGTTGTCGAGGAAAGTAGTGGCTTATGTAAATTCGAAAGCAGCTTGGAAATTTAATTTTTAGAAAATTTACACACATATTACGCTATTGATGGTAGAGGATGCCGTGGAAGAACAAACCTATCTTAAGATAAGCTATTATGAAGGCAACTATATTGTAAATTCTATACGCACCTCGGATCACTTGCTAAAAAATTGAATAATTAAATAATTTCTGGATTAAAATCGTCTGTTTCTTTACAGTATTATTCGTAAATGCTTAAATAATCATTATTTTAATAAAATAGGTCATAATTTTAACTCCAAACACAAAAAAAAACGAAGTTTAAACCAATCTTCTACTTGCCATGCTAGACATAGCAAATGCCATTATCGACTGTCTAGAATTGCCAGATGGCAGCATTCGACCGTCTGCCATTCATGTTTTGGGCTGAATACGACAGCCTCAACCTCTCTATTAATCATACATTAAATATTACTTGTAAACTACACATACCATACAACATTCTATTTATTTAAGGTTAAAAATAACTTAATAAGAATCAATCTCCATTTGTGTAAAGAGATTATTTCAGTTAGAACTAGGATGTAGCCTGAG
>NW_019388798.1:0-5960 GCF_000671375.1 Centruroides sculpturatus
TTATTAGGAGAATCGATGCTACTGAATTACTAAATTTTGATAATTAAAAATCGAGGAGGTGGTGAGATAAAAAGGGATTGTGTGTCGTATCTCGAATTGGTTTAAATTTAATAACGATTGTGGGGGTTAATCTTAAGAACGGTTTTAAAAAGGTGGATGCCGAGAGCTAAGCTGTAAAGAGTAGGAGCAGTAGGACATGATTAAGTATACCTGAACATCCAATGTAAAGAGGAAGTTCTGTTATTTCAGTTCAAACTTTTCTGCTGAAAGGTTCTAGAAAAAAAACTGGCACGACTCTATTGTTAATGGAAAACTGTAATGTACAGAAGCGAGACACTACAGTACTAATTTAAGGTGTTGACCATATATTGTAAATTAAGTAAATTTAAAATATGATTTAAAATGCAGGCTGTTTTGTGACAATGTATAAATAATTGTTCATAAATGAAAACTGCCAAGGACACTTTGCTTATTTTATTTTGATTTTTTATTTAGTTTTTAAATATTTTCTCTAAAAGATTTAAATTAATTCTTTTCTCTGATCAGTTAAAATTCCAGTTTTGAGATATTCCGTAAAAAAATAAAAGCTGCCATTGATTAAAATAATTAATTCAAAAATATACCTAATCACACACAAAAGATGTATTCTATGAGACAATTAATAAATCAGTTTAGAGTAAACGTTCAACATTATATTTTATTAAAATCTAGACTATTTTACTTAATTAATTTCTAATTTTTTAAATCAAAATATATAAATCTTTGAAATTTATTGACACCAGACAAGTGTTTTATTGAACTTTCTATAAACAACAAAGAAAAAGTTATATTAATAGATTTTTGGTTCTGATAAAGCGATTTTAGGAAGGTTTTCCCTATTGAAATTATTAAAATCAAAAATTTATCCACCGATGTATTTACTTTAAATAAACTTTAAGATATTATATTACTAAAAAGTCCAATATTTGAAATAACAATTAAATTTTCACCACAAATAAGTAACGATAACGAATTTCGATTCTCTGGTAAAACACAATGCAATCTACTTCAATCAATTCCTTTATAAATAAATTACTTCAGGCATATTTAAATTTGTTTTTAAATTTTTATTTTAGGTGTAATATACTTTTTATTTTCCTGGTAAAATAGCAGAACACCTGCTTCTGTTACGCGATAAAATGACTGTATAAATACCCACACAACTTACAATTCTATCAGAAGAAAAGAAAGAATCGACTAATATGGAGCTCATGTTGAAGTTATTCGTCTTTACCATTGCTTTTTCTGCATATACGTGCTGGCAAAATTCGGCTGATAGACCCGCCGATCCGTCTAATTATATTCAACAAGCCTTCCAACGTTACTGTGGTAAGTGTTATTAACTTACGGTTACTTTTTTGAAAGTATTTTCGTGATTTACTAATATTTATTTCCATAATGTTCTGTTTAAGTTTATAAAAATCTATTATATCTTTAATTATTTTTTCTATATGTTTGTTTTTCTAAATTAGCTTTGAGCGACGAGACGAAAGAAAAGTTTCGATTTTGCATTATTGAAAATAGGGCAGATATGGTAAGATAACTTTCAAAAATGTCTTATTTTAAAGTAAATCTTTCTAACAATAATTTAATGTTATTTTATATCTAGGTTCTTAAATTCTCCGGAAACTGTATTCAACAGCTGAAATTTTTTCCAACACACGGAGAGCTTATTGGTTATCTTTGTAAAATCAGACAAACGTCACCTCATGTAATTTTTCGAAACATTTTAACGTTATAATAATTACTATTAATTTTTTTCTTAATTTAGTTAAATTTATGTTAATAGGAATACGGAAAATTTGTCAAGTGTTACGGTTCTGCTCTGTACACTTTGAGTTTCGACGATCCGAAAACCTATCCCACTATCCATGTAAGTATTACCATATTCGATTTATACATAAACTAGCAGATGAGCCCAGCTTTGCTCGAACAAAAAGATAACAACAGCAAAGATTAACTCTTCTCTTTACTCTACTAGAAGGTATTTCGTTGAATTCCCTTTTAGTATACATTCTCATGTCGTATTCCTACTGTCTACAAAATTTCTAATTATAACACTTAATCGTTTAAGCTCTGCACTTATTATTATTATTATCAAACAATCTCGATTATATACTAAGATAAATTAATAAATGACTAATGGTTCAATTTGGTTTGTTGGTGTTTAATGTCCTTATTAGTGCTTGGTTGTTTTGCTGTCCTAAATAAATAGTGTTGTCTGTGTAAATCTGTAATATTAAACCAAAGAATATTTTTTTAAATTCTATATTCTTAAATATATATATACTATTTTGATTTATTTATTCTTATTGTATTCTATTTTTTTTTTTTCAGAAATGCCTCGAACAAGCACAAAATAGCCAACAGAAATCGATTTCTTCACTTTCCTCATTATCATTTCATTGAAGAATTTCAGAAAATTAACTTGTATTATATTTATTAGAAATTCTCTTATAATTCTAAATGTATATAAAGTATTGTTTAACGTTATTTTTATAACACATGTATGAAATGCTTTATATTAATTTATATTTCAAATTTATAGAAGCATTTATGAATATATATATGAAATTTTTCTTAACATTTTTTTAAAAATAAAAAGTAAATTCGCACGTAAGTAAACGTTGCTTTTTACACTTCAAAATAATTGTAATAATTAAACTTTTGTTTTAAATATTCCAATTGTTAATTCGATTGCAAATAATTCTAACTTAATTAATTTAACGCTTACGATGTTAGAATTAAACGATTATAATACATCTCAGTGAATACATTTATATTTAATATTAAGAATTGACCTGATGAACTCGGCTTTTACTGTACTATTTTAGATGCGGTTTTTTAAGAAAATAGAACATATTCTCATCTAAAAATTCGCTAATTAGCATGGGAAGAGGCAAGCCTAATTCTTGTACCCGGTAAAAACAAGTAAAATCGACTATAATCTAATATTCTTTATCTTCTCTATCGTTTCTTACATAATTATAATAATTTAACTATTAATTACAATATAATTTCATTAATCCGGCACTACATTGCTTTAGACACGGGGCCATCCCAGCAGAAAACATTTTTATTTGTGTTATGGAATGTAATTTTTGATTTTTATCGTATGTTGTCAGCGAAACCTCTTTTTTAAGTAGTATTTTCAATGTAGATTCGAATACCATGAACACTAACCTTTTGATAGTGTGTTTTTACTTCGGATAAAAGAGCATGAAAACATTATGCACCACGATGAGTATAATACTCGTTGGGCATCACTTAATACAGCAATCTCGGGTGTGTTGCAACTTGCTCCTTTATCCGAAGTAACAAAACACTAACAGAACATTTTACAGTTTTTATTGGTTTTCATCGTCGTACAATTCATTTTCCCTTTTATGAATTAATCAGAAAATACAGTAGGCTATATTTAGTATACACATAATACTCGTTTCATTTCAAAAACACAATAAGAGGACTGGTTGAAAAGATGTTGACTGGTATATGGCTTAAATGTGAAGATATCTTGATAAAACGGAACTTTTATTTCTTCTGAAAAGGATTAAAAATCGAGAAATGCAAACAATTTTGGGTTTATTTTTCTGCATGTATCGATGTTACTGTGTGGGGGGACACGATTATTTTGTTCACAATTTTGAAGCGTAATATCTCCTGTTTTTTTCTGCAAAAAAACATTGTTTAATAGGAGAGCGATGTTATTAAATTTTAGTCACTAAACTTCGAAGAGTGGGCAGATAAAAGGGGGTCGTGTATCTTATCTCGAGGAGGGTTGGAATTAATGACGATTATACTGCTTATTAGCACTTACATTCTTTTTTATAATATTCATCCCTATTCTTAAAAATAAAGCTTTTCGCTATTTTATAATAGTTAAAAATATAAAAAACTTTTTAATAAAACTTCATAACAGACGGAGCTAGCAAAAGATGCGGGGAAAGTTAAGAAACTTGATACAAGATTTTCTTTTGTATATGAAAACATTTATAAGTTTTTCATAAAGGTGATGAAATTGAAAATTAATAGTTGCATACACTATTATCTAATATCAATTGAGTTGGGAAAGTATAAAACGTTACATGTTTATTTTCATGAAACACCTTTTTTTATATTCTTTTCACTAAAATCAAAGGAAATGCCTAATCAAATAGCACTAAAATGCAGTCTAGTGTATGCATTAATTCATGATGATAATGCAATATTAGAAATTATAAAATTTATCACGATAGTTTTTACCTTTCCTGAAAAATAAATATATGTGAAAATGTAATATATTTATTGAATAATTTATTTAACTTATTATATATTCACATATATATATATTCATATTTTGTATGCAATTAACAATTAAAGAAAAACGACAATTATTATGGATTATGTCTAAGTAAGAAAAAAGTTTTCAGTATAATAAATAATTGCACAGTTCAATGATACATTTGTCATTTCATTTTCAATCTAAATTTAGTTTTTAAATATTTTTAAATAATTATTTAAAATATTCGTTTTATTTACCACATTTTAAATAAAAAGAGACTTTCTATAAGACAAGAAATCAAGTTTATGGAATTTCTTAAACGTTAGTTTTCAGCTAAATGTTCTATTTTTACACATTACGTAAAAAATGAAAGCTGCCATTGATTGAAATAATTAATTGAACAATATACCCAATCACATACAAATGATCTATTCTATGCTATAATTAATAAATCCGTTTAGAGTAAATGCTCAACATTGTATTTTATCAGAATTTAGTATATTTTAGCTAATTAATTATTAATTATTTAATCGAAATATATAAATTTTCTACTGAAATAAACAACAAAAAAGTATATTTATAAATTTTGATTGTATAATACGATTTATATTAAAGTTTTCCCTATTAAAATGATTAAGATCAAAAATTCATTGACCGATGTATTTACTTTAAATACACTTTAAAATATTGTATTAAAAACGTATAACTAAAATTACCTTAAAATTAAAATTTAATTCAAATATTATAACAAATAATATCAATATTTTAATCCTTTTTACCACAAATAAGTAATGAAAACAAATTCTAATCACATTTATTAGATTATTAAATGTGCGGTTATCTGGTAAAACACAACGTAATCTACTTCAATCAATTCCTATATAAATATATTACTTTAGGCATATTTGAATTTTTTATATATTTTTTTTATTTTAGGTGTTATATAATTTTTATTTTTTCCTGGTAAAATAGCAGAACACCTGCTTCTGTCACGCGATGAGATGACTGTATAAATACCCACACAAATTACAATTCTATCAGAAGAAAAGAAATCATCGACTAATATGGAGCTTATGCTGAAGTTACTCCTATTTACCATTGCTTTTTCTTCATATACTTGCTGGAAAAATTCCGCTGATAGACCAGCCGATCCGTTTAACCAGGTTCTACAAGCTTTCCAACGTTATTGTGGTAAGTGTTGTTAACTTTTTGCAGGTATTCTCATGTTTTACTAATACTGTATTTATTTCCATAATGTCTTGTTTAAGCTTATAAAAATCTAGTACGTCTTTAATTATTATTTCCATGTTTTTTGCTTTTCTAAATTAGCTTTAAGCGACGAGACGAAAGCTAACTTTCGATTTTGTATTATTGAAAATAGGGCAGATCTGGTAAGCTTTTTAAAGTTTAAAAAAAAAAACATTTTATTTTAAAGTAAATCTTTCTAACAATAGTGTATTGTTATTCTTTAGGTTCTTGAATTCACTAAAAACTGTATTCAACAGCTGAAATTTTTTCAAACACACCGCGAAGTTGATGATTACCTTTGTAAAATCAAACAGACGTCACCTCATGTAATTCTTCTAAACTTTTTAACGTTAGATTAATTATTATTAATTTCCTAACTCAGTAAAATTTATGTTAATTAATAGGAATACGG
>NW_019388799.1:0-5966 GCF_000671375.1 Centruroides sculpturatus
AGATATTTTGTATACCTTAAAAATAATTAATTCTATCCCGGGATTTCCCGGGATCCCGGGAAACAGTTCACTTTTATCCCGGGATCCCGGGACAAGCAAAAGACCGGGAAATGAGAAACCCTAGTGTGTAGGGAACCCGTTCGTGATCAGCGGATTCCTCCCCGTCGATTCGTCTCACCAATTAACCAGCTAGTCCAATATTTCCACAAAAAAAAAAATCTTTATTTCGTCTCAGGGACCACTACTTCGCACTCCCTCTCCCTCTCGTGTCCCGAATTCCTCTCCCAAAAATTCCTTCTTCCCGCGTTTTCTTCCCCGGTCTTAACGACCCCTCGTTAGCCTGTGTCGATGGATAGATCGCATCTGCCCCGACGAAACCCCTCGGAGAGGGAGGACGAGAAGGTCCGATATCACTACACCCCCGCCGCAAGACAAGTGTTAGGGTGTGAACCCGAACACGGGTCTCAACTACAATTTTCAAAAAGTAAAGGCTACAATAAAACTTATACAATACAAAAAGTTCATACAGACGATACACAATTTTCCTTTTACACAAATTATATTGATAGTTCTCATCACTACGAAACATATCGAAACAAACGTCACTTTTAACACCACAAATACGCTGTTGAATCGGAAGTATCATAAATTCCTCCAAAATGGGTCCACTGCTGCCTTTGTCGCCAACACGTTACGAGAGTTCTCAGTTACCCCACCATAGTCTCCTTTATGCTGAACATCATAGTTGTTTCTTCCGTAACCAACAGCAGGAGATGAGTATTTATTTGATACTGCGATGTGATCTGTGTAGCCTCGATCACGGCCGAACAGACGATAACCACGAGATCGGAGGCCGCTGGAGCCGTACCTCCTACTTCCACCTTCTAAATATTTACTTCGATTATTGGTCTTTTGTTCATCTTGCCTGTTCCGATTGTCGTCGTACTCGGAACGTCTACTACCCTTCCGATGATTCCAGACACTTTTACTTCCGTGAATGCCGTCGCGCCAGCGGTTCCTTGGAGCATCTTTTGGAGCATGGGGACCTCGCCAGTTATGATCGCGTTCGCTGTCTGTCATGTATGACGTGTACCAGGGAAACTTTTGGATTTCCTTTTCTAAAATTAGAGAAATCTGCTTCTCCTCGCTTATGATTGCTTTCCCAATTGTTTATATTTCCAGAATCTTTGTGGTCACTGTATTTCCGACCACCAGAACCTTTTCTGCTCGGATAGCTTCTATTATGACTATCGGTCCTCTGAAACAATGCTTTATCGTGAAGACCCACATATCGATCACTCGTATCCGAGTACCGGTTTCGGTCCCAATCAGTTGGTTCACGACCAGCTGTTCCACTCCCACGATTACGAAGGTGAGGAAGTCTGTACACGCCAGCTTGTCCTTCCAACACTTTGAAAATACCAGGCGGCAAGAGACGAGGGCCCTTCAATTTCTCGGTCAGTGCCACCGTGACTTCTACGGGGGATAATAAAGTTTGGCTGCAACGGTCTTTAATAGCCATAGGGACCTTTACTGTCTGTGCCTTAATCTCTTCCCCAAACGCTGGGCTCAAAATTATTGTTCCCCAGTCCCCGTCATTCGAGCTGGTAACATCTTCGGGGCGCAAGACTGGGACTTGGGTGCCTGAATCTACGATGGCTTCGGTATCTTGCCCACCTATGTTGACCGTAACGTATTGTAAACATTGAATACTAGGGCCTGACTTCAAATGGCTGCTAGTTTTTTTGTCAAAGTGTTCCGACCTCACACTCCCCACTAACGCAACGTCGTTCCGTCTCCGACCGGTCGAGGGTTGAGTGCGACTATCGTTTATGGATGTATCCCTTATCTTCTGCGGGCAGGATCTAGAAATATGTTGCGTTGATCCACAGATGAAGCACTCCCCCCATTTCATTTCCTGACGATAGTTGAGTGTGTCTTTCTGTCCCTCATCCCTCAGTGGTGGGGGATCGCACTCCCGGCCAGTACCCTGGCACTCTGGAAGACACCGCGATCCTCACGACTCGTTGTACGTCTCGGTTATAGATTTTCCCTTGCTTTCAAAATATAGGTCGCACTCTCTCGCCATGTTAATAGGGTTAAACCACCCCTCGCCCTGACGAACGCTTATATGGGCCGCCGTGTCGACATCCAACGTCTGAAATAATCTGTCCGCCACGATTAATCGTTTTAAACTTTCCAAGTCCTTCACTCTCCTCAACTCGCAATAGTATTCCGAAGACGACGCTATTCTCGACATAAATTGCATGTGAGTCTCGTCGGGCCTACGCCTAGCACTCCAAAAATTTTCCAGGCAGCATTGGGCGGACGGTTCGTATTCTCGTAACACTAATTTCTTCACGCTTGAGTAATCCGTTAACTCGTCTCCGGTTATATAAATCAAAATGTTTGCGGTCTTTTCTCCCAGAATATTGATCAGTATCTCAGATTTCATCTCTTCCGGCACATTCTTCGATTGGGACGCTCGCTCTATAGATACGAAAAATAGGTTCCAATTTTCGGACTTAGTTGGGACTGGCAATGTTAACGTTTTCACGCTCGTAATCAATTTCTCAATACTCCCGGCGGGCCCATCACCCGGATGGCTGTCCGTAAAGCTGGGACTACCGTTACTCGCCCTGCTTTGAATAGTAGCGCTAATCCGCGCCAGCTCTAACTCGTGCTGGCGTTCCCTTTCTAGCCTCTCTTGTTCCCTTTTTAGGCTCTCTTGTTCCTCCTTCCGTTTCCTTTCCTCAACAGTGGAAGTCAAAATCTCCAGTACAAAATCTGGGTCACAAGCAAAATCATCACTTTTCGTAATAAGTTCCCTTAACTCCGATACCCTCAGATTATCGTCTATTGTGCCACAAAGCTCTTCCGCCACGATCCGTAGATCTTCCTTCTTAACTCCCTTTATGCTTAGCATCCCGCCGTGAATTTCGTTTCCGACAAGTACAAAATTTTCCTACCTCTTCTCTGGTGTAAACCTTGTATATTCCTGAAACCTTAGTGCTGTGCCCAATTACCCACTCCGCTCGGTTCCGATCCACTCTTCTTATTCTGGCTCATAATCACTCTCTTCACAGATCGAATCCTGTCGATCTGACTTCACTATCCTGTCGGCTGCGCCAATGTAGGGAACCCGTTCGTGATCAGCGGATTCCTCCCCGTCGGTTCGTCTCACCAATTAACCAGCTAGTCCAATATTTCCACAAAAAAAAACTTTATTTCGTCTCAGAGACCACTACTTGCACTCCCTCTCCCTCTCGTGTCCCGAATTCCTCTCCCAAAAATTCCTTCTTTCCGCGTTTTCTTCCCCGGTCTTAACGACCCCTTGTTAGCCTGTGTCGATGGATAGATCGCATCTGCCCCGACGAAACCCCCGGAGAGGGAGGACGAGAAGGTCCGATATCACTACAAGGTGGTACCACCACCAAAGAGATGCCTTGGTGGCAACATAGAAAAAAAAGACGTTTCTGATTGTTTAAGTTGTTGGATAGAATCAACGAGCTAGAATATACTACATAGAGTGGCCGTTACCGCTCTTGGTGGCAACGACGGGTACTATCGGCCGCGACTTTACTTTAAATCAAAACATCGACGTCTATAGCACTTGTTGAACAGTACTTTGACTTTAGCATCTATTTTTCTCATTTAAATCTATTTCTTTTTGTTTTCGCCTAGATTTGAGATTTAGGAAACTAGATAAGTGATATAAATTTATGAATGTATGTCCCTTTAATCCGAATGTCTATTAAATTCGGTAGACTATCATTACAGCTTTTAGGTTAGACACTTCTTTTATTGTTTTCTCATATGCATTCCGGGCTTATTTAAATGCTAAGCTCCTCTTCAGTGCAATACTACAAACTTTTAAAAAAAACAACAATTAGTAACATGACAAAATTAATGATTGATTTCATGATTTGTTAAAAAGTTCGTTCATTTTAATTTGTTTTGAAGCCGCTTTTCTGCTCATTAAATACAACAAACGCTTGAAATTAATTAATATCACGCAGAGTCTGTTTTTTATGCTGAACCTCGAAAGGAAGGTCTTTACGACTTGGACAGGCTCAATGGCCTTGCTAAATTTCGGGACTACACTTGAACCGGAGTCAGAACGTTTATTACGAGGATTCTCTTCAATCGTCTCAACCTACAACTTCATCAAACTTATTAGCGAGGTTGAAGCTGAAGTTTTAAACGCGAAAACGTGTACGTCGGACGTTCGGCGCTGCTTTCCTGTAAGCCTAGAAGTTTGACAATGATGTTTGGATAGTCAGTGGAATCATACTCGACATTCCAAACACCATTGTCAAACTTCTAGGCTTACAGGAAAGCGGCGCCGAACGTCCGACGTACACGTTTTCGCGCTTAAAACTTCAGCTTCAACCTCGCTATTTTTCATAGTGAAAGCTGTTCACTATCAGGATTGTTTGAAAAGTTGATAGCAGAACATCCCAGTCAAGTCATTGTTCAAAGTTGATTTGTGAAAATATAAACTGCGTATAATTTACCGTGCGAAGCAAAAATAATTATAAAATTAAAAGCCCTGCATTTCGAAATGAAAGTTCTAAAAGAAATTTAACAATTAGCTGTAACATTAGAGATAAATGTACGTTATTCAAGTAAGAGTATGTGAATCAAAAATAATAAATTCTTATAAAACGATGAAAAGAAAGATTATCAAGTAACAACAATATATGAGCGAATTATAGCGACCGATTTTGTAGTATTAAAGTGTTGAGAATTATTTTTGACTTTTAATAACAAAACTAACTTTCGATTTTTTGTACTGATTGACTATTTTTATTCCTTATTATAACACACTTTTTGATTTTTTGTTTTCAGATTTGTATTATTTTATGTTTTATATGTAGATCAAATGTATAAATATCTCTATTACCACAAAACAACATTTTCATTCACAGCCTCAAATCAGTTTGCAATTCGCTATGTAATTTTCATTTGGAGCATAAAGTGAATACAATTTATTTTGACATTAATAATATGCAAATAAGTAAATCAAATTTTCATGCTAAAATAAAGTGACTAATAAAATTTTATATTTTTCAGATTTGTATGTTAGCCAGATTGAGCCAGTCACTTACTCTTGGTGCCTACACTTTCAAATTAGATCCGAGTAATCTGTATGCTTTATCCTCGTCTAGAATGGGTTGGAATGTTCTATTCAAGTTGTGGAAAATTTCTGACTGTGAATTAAATGAAGTCTGGACAAGAATTAACAGAAATTATATGAAATAATTAATATAGAATCAATTTTGCTTTCATAATTATAATTATTAATTTCGCAGGAATTATTCATGGCGATTTCAACGAGTACAATATTTTGGTTCGAGAAAAAGAAGGAAACGAAGAATATGAAGTATATGGAATACTAGATTTTGGTGATTTGCATATCGCACCCAAAGTCTTTGATGTAGCAATTATGCTTACATATACAATATTAGAATGTAAAACAATGAGTTTAGAGGAGGCCAGTGGTCATGCACTTGCAGGATATATATCTGACTTATCTTTAACAGAAAAAGAATACAAGATTTTAAAGGTAAGATTAAAATAAATATTTATTTTCTATTGATACAACATTTTAATATAAAGAATTTATTAGTGTTTATTGTCAAATGTTATTGTTCGACATTTCTTCCTTGTCATTTTTCAAAATGATATTAATTTGTAATGGTGGTGTGTAGTAGGGTTTCTCAAACGGGATTCCGGGATCCCGGTTGTTTTTTTAACCCGGGAAATTTTTCTTATCCCGGGAAATCCCGCAAATTTCTTAAAAATTCACTTTTTTTTTATTTTGTGTTAAGGTTGAGGAATTTTGCAAATAGAAAGCATAATTAACTCATTCACTGTCAGAATACATTTGTATTTATTAATTTTAAACCTACCTATTAGTTTTTTTTTAAATTTTTGCTCGTTATAGCATGTCACAAATGGTC
>NW_019388800.1:0-5965 GCF_000671375.1 Centruroides sculpturatus
AACCTTGAACATTTCTGATATTTAAATAGTTGTACAGGCACATCTAAAGTTAAAAGATAAGCATCATTATCATGCAAATTTCCGCAAACTTTTTTTATGCGGTTTTAAGTTTATTTTAACTTATTGTTTTGGTTTTATGCGATTTTAGAAAATTACGGAACGTATCCCTACTTTTTCAAGGCAAGAAAAGTCTTTTTTTATGCGAATTTTTTATAGGCGCTTTTCTGTAGAAAGTATCCGCCGCATAAAACGAGACATTACAGTACTTATCCCTACTTTTTCAAGGCAAGAAAAGTCTTTTTTTATGCAAATTTTTTATATGCGCTTTTCTGTAGAAAGTATCCGCCGCATAAAACGAGACATTACAGTAATTAAATTAATGACTCTAATATAGAAACTTGTAAAAAAACAAGAAAAAATTATTTTATTACTACAGTATCGAAAGATAAAAGGATATTAGGCCTACTTACTTGCGTTCTTTCAGATTCTGTTTTAGGCAACTGAATATAATCTGAGGAGAGTTGAGCAATTAAAAAACTCACTCTATTAATTGCTCTACACGTAGATGATTGACTTAAATCATTTAAATCGCCTACGACCAACTAAAATGTTCCAGTGGCATAAAAACGTAAAGCCAACGACAGTTGTTCCATCGGCGACATCGCATAATTTCTCGATGATGTAGAAACTAAATTGTGACCAATTCGTTTTAGTAGGTTTCTTACACTCTCTTTTGGCAAAAGATATCGACATAGAAAGTCGTAATCGTCTAATTGTTCGAGGTCATTTCTTCTTGGAGAAATAATCCTCCGACTTCTTCGTTCCATACGATCTATATAATCTAAATATTTCAGATTTTCTAGCATCTCGGCTTCGTCTTCGTCGAATGTCGCCATTTTTATCTGTAATAGATCGCTTTTCGCAGCCGTTTAATTTGGAGTTATCGTCTACTCGCCGATTTTCTAGAGTTAGAGTTGGAGTTAGAGTTATTGTATTAGACTCGAGATTCGAAGTTGGTGAATACCAATTTACCAATAACTCGAGAGTTAATTTCGTTTCATTTCAGTAACTAATTTTTTTTTTTTACTTTTAAAACACAAGTTTCATTTCAATTCAATTACAATTTAAATTTGAAAAGATATATTTTTATAGATTTTACATTAACAATGTGATAAAATAAACGAAATAATTGAATATAATCGTAATATAATATCAAAAATAGAAAGACCAAACATTTGCTATATCAATGAATATTCTATATGGTCAGTGAAAATATTTATGTATGAAATGTTTTCGTTATTTTCTTATTGAATATTAAATAATAATAAACCTAATTTTCGTTTATATAAAATTACAAAATGCGATTCTAATGGATTTTCGAGCATTTCAAGTTATCGACAGTTGGTCATAAAAACATTACACAGCCTTATAGAAGCTGTAATAGACATTTATATACATTCTGTTAAAAAGTATCAATTATCGGCAAAAGATCGATGGCAAGTCAATTTTACTAGCAAAAAAATTCATGAATTAAATCTTATAGACAAAAAACATCGAATGTAACTGGCTGAATCGAACGTAGTAATTTATAAAACGTATTAAATTATTTCACAACTTATAATGAATTATTTCAAAAAGCATTGTTGTTTTTGCGATATTCTATCTTACGAACAATTCTTAATTAAACAAAAAACAAATATTGTCAAATCAATACATTAGATAGGTAAATATTTAATAAATATCTCAACAGATTCTTACACAAAAAGACCAGTATTTGTGAATTCCAGGAAGAAAATAAAACACCTAAACACATTTTGTTTACCTGTGTTAAACACGTCACTCATCGCTAGCAGCTCAAGCATGTCATGCATTCTTAGGAATTCCACTGGCCCTGTCGAAGTCAGGACGTCCTCACAATGTCTTACAAGGCAGTTGTTGTAATGTTGTTAAATTACAACAACAGTCTTCAAAACATTCATTCTCAAAATAAGGAACACTTTTCCCAACTTTATCTCAGGGACCACCGAAAGCCCATTTTGGCTTGCGGTCGTCTCTGAGGTAAAGTTTTCCAGTGAGAACAGATTACCCAGCAAATATACTACTTCTGTGTTTGTGCTCATCGTAACCTGCCTCAGCAATGCAACCAGCCTGAATAGCCCGGCGAGGTTGTTCAATTAACTTTTTTTCCTTTATACGCGCTAGCGTAGTGGTTCAAGCTACTTGTCCTTCTTTTGTTGCCCTGGTCTAATACTAGGTCTTCACGGTTCCCTCCAAGCTGGGGTTAATGTTATGTTATGTTATGTTATGTTTGCTCTAAATTGTCATATACATTTGTATTCGCTAAGTTGCAAGTTGTCTACTGTGGTCTTTGTTTTGTTCGCGGTCTGCTGTTCTCTACAAATTGGAGCAGTTTCATTGTTGTCCTTAAGGCATGTATTTACATTTTGTATTACATTTATTTGAATTTCAATAAACGGAGCAGGGAGCTGGACGCGCACATATCTCTTCTTCACAGTTTCCTATCATATTTACCCTATCTTTCCCTTCCCCCATCTCTTATTCTCTTCTCAATTTTCTTGTAAGCCTAAGCCTCTGGTACGGCCTTCTCAACTTTTACAGAAAAAGAGAGCGGTAGTTATTTAATAAATAAGTAAGAATTATAATTTAAATAATGATAATATTAAACTATTTCCCTAGTTTACTTTGTCTTATTACTATAATATTATTTTAAGTTTTCGAGTTTCGATTTACTTGGATATTAGAACGAATTGTAAAAATTATTTTTGCAAAATCATAAATTTTATAATTAACAAAAATATATTAAACTTTCCTTATTGTTAAAATAAAATGAATTTAATTATGATTTGTGTTCGAAAAATTAATTTTCTGATCAGTATAACCCAAACCACTACTACTCTTATAAATAAATCAGATATATCCTTGTAATTTAATATTTTATATCGTCATAAATTTTATTTCCATTTGCATTTCCTAAATCGAAAAGCTATTAGCCATTGATCGGTAAGTTTTACGAAATTGAATTTATATAAGATTTAAGTTTCATAATTACAACGATTACATCAGAGAATTACTCTAAAAATCGATAAATACGCTTCTATTTAAAGCAGAAATGCAATTTATTAAACAATCAATTCGATATATTCTTCTTCGTAATTATTTCATGGTATTCAATTACTCATATCTCGATAATTGTCTGATAATTGCTGTACCCTAATAATAACACTACAAAGTGCCTACACGATAAATTGAACTGTAATAAAATTATATTCCTTCTAAATTTATTCAAAGGTAACACTAAAAATTCACATGCATTTTAAATATTTCAAACTTTTATACAATTCAATTTATATTTAAACCTGCTCAAGTACTAGTGGTCTATTTAACCCCACCCTTGTTTAGACTATGCTTTTTTGAAAACTAGCACGATTACGAGTATTAAAGCAGTTAAAGAATTATATAGAGAATCGATAACGGAAATAAATATTGGAAAAAATATCAAAAAAATTTAAGGTAACAAAAAAACTAAGACAAAAATGTTGTATCTCACCAACTTTATTTAAAATCTAAGTAGAAGTTGTATTAAAAATATGGAAAAGGAAATGTTATGATATGGGAATAGATATTAACAATAAACCAATATTTACATTGCAATTTTCAGATGATCAGAAGATAACGGCAAAAGATAAAAATAATCTAAATGACAATAAAAATAAAACAGAAATATTTTAGAAAAGGTCAATATATAAACACGAGTGAAACAATATATTTGTTCATAGGTGGGGCTAAAACAGACAATAAATGGAAGAAGAAGAAAAGATTGAGGGATGTTAACATCACAATTATTTTAGAATAGAAATTCATTAAGATGGAAAAGATACATTAGAAATTAATATAAGATTAGCACAAGGTGAAAAAGCAGTTAAAACTTTAAATGAAATATGGTGCAGTAAACAAATAACTAGATAAAAATAAAATATATATATATATATAATGCTATTGTTAAAAGCATTCTGTTATGCATAGAGAAAGACTGGGGTATAGCAGAGAAAAGTAACAACTGTTGAAATTGATGCATTAATTAAGAAGATTCTTCAAAACCTTAAAAGGGAAACAATAACTAATTCAAACACCATATAAGATTGAAAAAGATGGTTTTAGAAAAAATAAAAATAGAACAATTTATTTGGATTGGGCATGTGAAAAAAAGAGTGACAAGAGATTCCTGAAAATGTCAATGGAATACATTGCACATAAAAAAAAAAACTCAGACAAACTCGGTACGACGGAAAAAACTTAGCGTGTAGTGAAAATAGGATTAAAGAAGAATGGTGTATGGATAGAGAGAAAGAAGGAGCAAGTTCCTGCAGATCGGAAGCCGACGTCAGACGCCATGAACCGAATACAGATTCTGTAGATAGATTATGTAAACAGAAAATATATTTAAAATTATTAGAAAATGCTTAGAAATATAACCGATAAATTCGTAATATAAGTAGCATTTAAATATAAAATATAATTTTTTTAATACGTTGTACTGTAATTTAGAAAATTATTAAAGATTTTAACAATCTGTAATATAATCGAGATGGGTTGATGATAATAATAATAAGTGGTTAGGAGCCCAAACGGTTAGGAGTTGAAAGTTGAAATTTGGTACATAGATAGGGTACGTCACGAAAACGCACACTAAGAAGGAATTTTTCGAAATTTTTTCCCGGGGGGGAGAAAAACAGGATTAAGGCTTAACACTTCCATCAACAATGGAAGTGTTAGGTAACAATAGAAGTTTTAAGTAACAATGGAAGTTTCAACAATGAAAGTGTTATGTAACAATGGTATTGTTAAGAGAAAGCGACGTGCAAGACGCAGATGCAGTTTTTTTGTTTTTGCGGGAAATCGAACATATTTTTAGATCCATCTAAAAATTCTCTAATTAGTCTGGAAACAATGGGACAACATTCTTGCATTTTGTGAAAACGGGTAAGGTTGACTGTAACGTAATAATCTTTATTTTAGTTATCGTTACTTTTGCCCGAGCAACGCCGGGCCCACCTGCTAGTTAATTTATACGAGAATATCATTTGATGCAAAACATAATTGTCTATTATGTTTATACATCAAAATATTTATTAGAGTAACTTAATTGTACGCGTGTTATTGGAAATATTTAAAGCATCGATTTCATTGACATAAATCTCGGAACAGAAATTCCTTGTAAAATAGAAATGTGTTTTATTGATTTTAATCATTCCAATCAAAATTATGTAATTTATCATTCGTCTTTGATTTTTTAATAATCGTTTGAGAATTTCCAAATTTTAAATATAAATAAATACACATTGATTAAAAACAAAACTAATTATTTAATTTAAATTTTCTTTCAATCAGGTAAATTTAATGATACGAGAATTCTTGAATTTTCAAACTGTTCTGTACTTTCTATTTTATATAATTATGCATTTTTTATAATATATAAAGATCAAAATGTGTTTGTACGTATATTTATATATAAAGTTATACAAATGATTCAATGTTACGGCATTTAGCATAAATAATCTTTAAGTTACAACAACTACTATTTTTCATCCTTTTTCAACCACTCTTCACCAATCCATTGAATCGCAGATGCAATGCTGGGAGTACGTAAATATCTGCGCATATAATTAAAAGTTATAAATTATCATTGTCTATACTTTTAATAAATTACACAAGGAAATGTATTTTTCTGATTTCTCTAAATAAGCGAAATAAAGTAATAAGATGTGAACATATTGTAATATAATCATAAGAGAATAAAAGAAAAATAAACTAAAAAAGCTATATTTCTGCTCTATCGTATGTAGTAATTATGTCATTCAATTTTTCTATAATTGCTTTAATAAACAATATATCTAGTTTCCAAAACATTGTTATTTTCTGTGGAAAATATCTACAACTCCTTGAA
>NW_019388801.1:0-5969 GCF_000671375.1 Centruroides sculpturatus
ATTTTGTGTATTTTACCCTAACATTTTTTAGAAAAACGCTCTATAATTTAAATGAAGTCATATGTAATCATAACACCTTTGTCTGTGAAATGCTTTTGCTCTCTTAATTTGGTTTTAAGAGTACAGCAAGTGCTATCCAGGTAAATTATTATTATTATTATTATCATTATCATCTGACTGGAATTTTGTGTATTTTACCCTAACATTTTTTAGAAAAACGCTCTATAATTTAAATGAAGTCATATGTAATCATAACACCTTTGTCTGTGAAATGCTTAAAGAGGATCCTAGTTCCATAGTATTGATATTAAAAGTATGCTTGTCTCCTCAGGTGTGCTCTCTCTAATGTAGAAAATTTGGTGCTTGATGGTATTGGACAGGTTGTGGATAAGCTGGCAAGAAAGGCCAAAAGATTCTGCTATATCTATAATTCTTAGAGTTTTGCAAGTCAGCAGTTTTATATGAACACAGAAAAGCTCAATGCAAAAGAGAACAAAAGGCTGCAATTTTGTACTTAGGAGAGTCATGAGAATGAAAGTGGATGTAAGATTGTACAGCCAAAGGTTTTTTATACATGACAGTTCTAATAGAATCCTTTAATTCTTATGTCAGAATCAAGATAATGGACTGAAGTTTTATGACCTGGTCAGTTTTCAGGGAGAGACCAATATTGTTCAGATTAATCTGTCAAACAAAATCCTTATATGCCTTAAAGTCATTCCAAACTATAAGAAAGTCATAAATGTAACAAAAAATTGCTTTGATATATTTGCTAAAGACACTGATAGCCATAGTCTTGGCAAAAGTCAGAGTTTGGCAAACTGTTCAGTAATGGGTGAGCTGATACACACTTCCTTCGATTGTTTATAAAAGTTAGTGCCAAACAGAAGATGAAGAATAGATGTTGATGTATACATACTCCAAAGGTATTTGATTCCAGTCTTTCATCATCATACTGTGAGAGTATATAGATAACTTCCTGCTTTAAAGGAGGATACAGGTTTTTATAATCAAGCACTGTAAAAGATTACATCTTAATGCATTAAATTGCTGAACATGTTCAACTACATTATATGAATCATCAATAACATAAGAGTTCCTTTGAGTGAGATTTTTAATGAAAGATACCAATCTTTCTTTTATTCTTCAGATAGTGAAAAGTGTTTTTGTTTTACACCTGACCTTATGCATATTTGGAAAGCCAAACGGTCATGGAAAAACTTATTTTGCCAGTATTCTAAAAAAGAGGCAAAATGGAATTCTGAATGGCTTTAACTTTAGTCAACAGCATCAGGATAGGATTCTTAGAAAATTCTTTGCATTCAATATTGTTTTAAGTGCTCAAAGCAGTAAGGAAGATGTAGGACATGAAGATGAAACTCCAGGAAAAAAATAGTCTTTTAATATTAATAAATCCTGTAGTACAAACAAAGTCTTTAATAATAAAAGTGATCTCATAGCTTTGTGATAATGTGTTCTTTGGATAATTGCTGGTATTTTCCCTTTGATAGTGTAATAAACAGATTGTTTGCATCTTTTCTTCTGACTTTTTTAATTAAGACACTGACTAAATTGCTGCAGCTGGATTTGTTGGGTAGTTGTCTTTTTTGGGCAGCTTCTTTCAGGTCCCTTGGCAATTGGCCTTTTGGTAGCTTGTTGAACTTTACTACACAGCATCCAAACAGGCCTTATCAAACTTTGAACAGGTCCTTAGCAAATTTGCATTTGTGACTTCTAGCAAACAATTCAAACACCACTTATGATAAAAAATCATTTTCTGAACTTGAATTGTTTTTGGAAACATCCTCTATACATTTTTAGGTGGTAGCTGATGCTTATAAATCCATTTAATCATCTTCACATATCTAGATTGCATTTTTTTTCTGTCTTTGATCAAGCAGTCCAATTTCAGTCCAGTTTATCCTGAGGTCAGCATTGGTCTGCAATTGCTTCCAGTTTAAACTGCATCCATTTACAGATAATAGACTCCTACTACCCTATCTCTATTAATTAAGAATGGAAGTTGTCAAGTAAGAAGTACATGTACATAGTTAGGGATGGGTGTCAATGGTCATATATCATACAACATCCAAACATTATCTAAATAAATTTAGGCAACTTGGTTATCAAGCTGATTCATTTGTGTGTTTTCTAATGATGCTCTTGGTTGCAAGTGCTTGGAAAACTGTTATTCAGAATGAGCTCAACAAAACAATTTTTGTTATTTTAAAAATAAAGAAATAATTAGCATTAATAATTTTATAGTTTATGCTTTTAATGCAGCCATGTTGACCTTTAGGATATGCCATAATTTTAATTAATTAATATGAAAAGAACTCCAACTTTTTAAAAATAACAAAAATCAAACTGCTTTGCTGGAATTCACTTTTATTTACAAATTACTCTTTAGCACTTTTGGACAGCCAAGTCCATTGTTAAGGGATGAACAAATAAATTTAGTTAGTTTAGTTTAGTTAACTACAAGCAGATGTAACATCAACAATTTACAACATGAAGTAGTATTCTTAGTAGGAATGAGGTATTTTGATCCTTACCAAGAAAACTGCTTAGATCATTAATTCAATTGTATGTCTCTTGACAATGGATTTGGTTGTCTGAAAGTGCTAGAAACTAATTTATAAATAAAGATGAACTCCAGCAAAGCAGTTAGGTTTGCAACATTAAGTATTTTTAAATCAGAATAAGATGGAATTTATAACAAATAATTTTATGTCAAACATATTGTTTACTAATATGTATACAAAATGATTTTAAATCAATGTTGTCAATATTTGATTTTTTTAATATTTTATTTTGATAATTGCAATTTAATAAGTTTTTATATAATGATTTTTAAATTGTGTTTTAAAAATATTTTAGTACTGTATAATGATTACAATAATGATTATTATTTTTTTTTTACAGAAGATTTCTTCAAAATCTAAGCATAAAATACTACACTATGAGAGAAGTTGATAAATTAGGAATATACAATGTCATTTGTATGGCTTTAGAAAATATTAATCCTCAGTATGTGTAAATATATTTTTACATTTTTAAAATCATTAAATAATTATTGTTTTCCTGATTAATATAAATTAGTAGGAATATCAAAATGAATACATATTTAATGAATAAGTTGACTCAATGTATTTCCAGAGTGATAATATTTATTAATAATTAAGAATATTTTAAGTATTATTTAATATGGTTAAATCAATATCAATTTTTAGACTGGTTAATTATTTATTATTTAAAATTTTCATGTTTGTAAAATTTAAAGAAATTATATATTATTTTAAAATGCAATAGAGCATCAATTATCCAAAACAATTCAGGATTGGAGTTGTTCGGTTAACTGATCATGAATGAAAAAATATATTAACCTCTCATATTGAAATTTTTTCTCCATTGCATGTCGCTTAGCATTGAATTTTTGTCAATGAAGTCTAACGAAAATTTTTTTAAAATAATAATCGTGGTTATTGTATCATTAAAAATTATTTCTTTATTTTGCACAAACAAAATAAATATATTGAAAAATATAAAAACAAAAAAAAATTATATTTCAGAAGTTAATCTAATATCAAAAATGTTCCGATTCAGTACAACACACATCCAACACACAGTCCTCAGGAAAACACCACACAAAACAAGCAAAATTCTTTCTTTTGTTGGAGATGTCAGCTGCTTGAGCTATATTCTCCGACATGCTGAAGCAAAACACACCACTTGGGATGGGGGGATAAGCCTCATTCAAATACTGGTACATCCTTAAGTACCCTCTCGACGTGTGTTGTGCTGAATCGGAACATTTTTGATACTAGATTAACTTCTGAAATATAATTTTTTTTGTTTTTATATTTTTCAATATACAGTAATACCTCGACTTATGTGATTTTCAAATCTCGTCGATTTGTCTTTTGTTTGAGCAGAATGCAACTCTTGATTACTCACTCCCCCTACACTCTTGTTCAGCTTACATGTTCGGACGTGTCGCGTGGAATCGACACATAGCTACAATTTATTTTGTGTTATTTATTTCTGTGTTTGTTATATCTACAGAGACTTGAGAGACTCTATGTGGTGATTTCTTGCAACCGTGAATGAATCAAAAGACGAGATAAGATTAACGAGAACATTTATTAGCTTACATACATCTGACTTGGATTTTACACAGATTGCAAAATTATACCCCGACTTACGCGGTTATCGCTTGGTCCCACCTATCGCGTAAGTTTGGGATATTACTGTACAGTATTTATTTTATATGTGCAAAATAAAGAAATAATTTTTAACGATACAATGTGGTCGCGCCAGTGCTGTCAGCTAAAACATGCACACCAACAAAAATAATATTGGAGTAGCCCAAGACATAGCCAAATAGTGCAGTGCCACAGCACTAGTGGAAATTTGAATTTGCCAATTGGAATGCTTTCGGTTAACTGATGTTTTGGTTGATTGGTATTTGTATAATTGATGCACCACTGCAGGCCTCGCAACCTATGACCTGTGGATCACTGAGTGACCCATATCATAATTTAAAGTGACCCACTTGAGTTCTGAAAATAAAATATAATACAGTATATAAAATAAATTATAAAACATAAATATAAAACAAACACTTGAAAAATACATAAAAAAAATAAACTAAATATAAATAATAACTTTTGTATGATTACGAAGTTGCAGTAACGAACATGCATTTTTATTTTTAAAATATAAAAATTGTAACATAATTTCAAGCAGAAATCAATAAGTTTGGCAATACAGATCCATAATTCCTTAACAGACATGTGGTAATACTGGTGAGACCATTTTAAAATCAAAATACCACTGACTCGCAACGTCTTCTTAATACACACATTTTGGTTGATTTTGACCCGCAGTCAAAAAATGTTGCCGACCCCTGTTCTACTTGTATCGGCAATGAATGAACATTTTTAAGAATAAAATATCCAAGAAAGTACAGTGTTCCAGTGAGGGACGACAGATTTATGCAAGACTTGGTGTACATCGGCTCCACCAAATGTTCCATCCAACAGAGAGTTCATGAGCACAAATACGACATAGACCATGCTTGATACACCATCACCCTATCCATCTATGCTACCGACCCAGAAATTCACGGGAACCTGTCCAATGCAAGCTGATAAAAAGGGCCTTTCTCATGGATCACATCAGGACCCTCAAGGCCTTTAAAAATATATAAGGCCGGCCTGACTGGTAGATGTATCAACTTTAAGGACAGCAATGCATTATCGTATGCCTGGCGCTATGTATGCAAGGAACAAGAGGTTGCTGATGCTGATAAAGTAGAGAGACAGAAATTAAGCAATATCGTACAAAATGCTTCCTTTTATGAAGACTTGGATTTTAATGATTAGACCATTTAATAGAATGTGAAATTCTGTTTCATTTATCCTATCATTATTTAGAAAATGTTATGTGAAAATGTATTTTAATACAGTTTTCTAACTCTAGTTATTTCATAATATTTTAAATTTTCACTCGTACTTAATTGTATTGTATAAAAATACTCAAAAATTCAAATTTTCTATCTTTTCTGACTTACGGAGGATAAACAACTTCCAAATTCTAAATCTTTAATTTAATCTCATTGTGTAAACAATGTGATAAAATTAAAGATAAAAAAACTTAAAACAAACCAACTTTGCAGAGAGAAACACTTTAATTACTTATCTTATTGNTTTTCTGACTTACGGAGGATAAACAACTTCCAAATTCTAAATCTTTAATTTAATCTCATTGTGTAAACAATGTGATAAAATTAAAGATAAAAAAACTTAAAACAAACCAACTTTGCAGAGAGAAACACTTTAATTACTTATCTTATTGTTTACACGATGAGATTAAATTAAAGATTAGAATTTGGAAGTTGTTTATCCTCCATAAGTCAGAAAAGATAGAAAATTTGAATTTACAAGTATTTTTCTACAATACAATTA
>NW_019388802.1:0-6580 GCF_000671375.1 Centruroides sculpturatus
AATATATTTTAGTATAAATATAAAACCTTTTTTATAAATGATTTATTATATGATGGTGGAAAAATCGAAAGATTATTTTCATCAGTACTATTTTTCTCAAAACTTAGAAACTGTAGTTACACTAATTTTAAACTTAAGAAAATTTACTACTATAATTGCTGACACATTTTATATTTTACGTATTTCTAGATCAAAATCAAAACAAAAATACTCAAATGTTACAAAAACAACCAACTTTTGTAATATAACATACCCGACTATTAAAACAATCATTAAATCAGATTTTTAAAATAAGTAGATATGTAATTTATATAAGTACAAATCATCAATATTCTTTTTTTTTTCTAATTACTGGTAGTTATTTATTGATTTTAGGATAAGTACTTGTAAAATTCTTTGATAAATTATTATAGCAACTTCATTCTTTATCATAAACTAAATTGTATTTTCAGAAAGTGAAAAACAATGTAAAAATATGCAACTAAAAATATGACTAGTCATTTTAAAAATTATATAACTAAACCAAACATTTCATAATATGCTGTTACATAGTAAAAAAGAGGAATAAAAAATAAAACTTTATAATATTCAATAAAGCAATGTTAATAAAAAATTTAACATTCTTTATTAGAAATTATTAAAATTTAAAATGAAATTATCTAATTTGACAAAACTTATGAAAATTCAATAATAAAACTTAAAAAAAAAATACTATTTCAATAAAATCAACAAAATATTTAAATATTAAATCTAAATTTAAACTATAATGCAAGAAGTTAATTATCTAAAGAATAGAGATTAAATTTTAAAATCATAAGGGCTTATGTTAAGATGCAATATAAAATTTACTGCTAAGAATGGTTTATTAGTCATTAAAACTTATACATAAATGCAGGAAAAGCATTTAGTAATATTAAGGAGGAAGTGTACAGATCTATGTCAATATCCTACAATGATAGTGAATTTTCACAATTATTTCCAACAAATAATATCCTGAAATTTTATCATCATGTTTATTACAAAAATAGATTAGGATCTCTGTTTAGAAATTAGATTCAAATCCAACTCATACCTATCTAGTGTCTACATAGAAAAGAAAAAAAAGTTAATAGGACATTAACATAACTCTGATAGATAACAGGAAGTAATTTTATTGAGGAAATTATATTGTAGAAATTAAAAAGAGTACTTTCATATTTTATTAACAAGATTTATTTTATTCCAAACAGTAAATTTTCAATTATTATATTTATTATTATATCATACTTTATATTAAAATAGAAAAATGCATAGGTATGGTAAGAAGAAACAAATTTTAATAGAACTGATAGAGCAACAAGTTCTATCCACTTGATTAAAGGTGTGTGTTAAATTAATTTAGGAAACAATTTTATTTAGATAAATAAAATGGCATGGTTTTAAATTTTCTACAGCAGCTTTTAAAATTTATAAAAAAGAACTCTCCACTTTTCAAAATTATATCTTGAAATATTTAAAGCTCAAGCTAAATAATGCAAAGTAAATATATATACATAGTGTATACTATATGTTTAGTATATGTAAAAACAACGAGTAAAATAAGATTATGAAATTCTTGATTTCTTATAAAGTATAAACAATGTTAATTTATAGACATGATTTGTTCATTGTTTTTATAAAAAAATAAACAAGCATTTATATTCATTCAAGGACAATACATTGAACAGGTTTCAGTCATCTTTTGAAATTCATACACACTCTTAATTGTTCAAATATTAACTTTTGATTAACATTAAAAATAATTTTAATATTAACCAATATTAATCAATAGGAAAAGAAGGATAAAAATCACATGACATATAATATAAATTTTTTTCTTATATTTTCCTAGTATGGTTTTGTAACTGTTATATAAATTGTTGAACTGGAACATCTTAAAATATATTTTTATGCCTCAATGAATTATCAGTGTTCATTATTACTTCACCTGAATATACTGTACTGTACTGTACATGAAAAAATACTTTAAATCATTTATGAATAAATTAATTTCATAAAAGTTAAAAAAGAAGAATATTTTAATTTTGTATATAAATTTTATCTATTCATACAAAATTGATATTTATTTTTAACTGTATTCATTAAATTCTAAAAAAATTATAATAAACAAAAATTATAATGTAAATGAAATTTTACACTTTAACAATGTAATACACACACACATTTTTTATACATACACATACATATTATATATGTATACAGAATGTATGTGTATAAGAAAATTTTGCATTTATTTATATTAGACATCTGGATAAATTTTGAAATAAAATAATGATAAATAAAAATGACTAATTGCCTATAAATTATTGTTTTAATTTTAAAGTCCTATTAATATTTAAACAAACAAATAACACTTAAAAAAGGAGAAGCTCTAATATAATGAATAAAAATAATATATAAGTCAAAATATACAGCAAATAATATACATTAGGAATAGTATCTAGTTAAGTTTCTTGCAAAATATACAAGTTTTAAGTAAAACAATTAGTATACTATTTTATAATAGTTCAATTTATGGAATAAAGCTGGATAAATAGTTCAATTTATGGAATAAAGCTGGAATAAAGCAAATATGGAATAATTCCATTAAAATTAAATTCCTGATATGAACAGAAGAAATTCTAATAAAACAAGATTTCATATTTTTTGAAAAAAAAAAATCCTTTGACAACAAATGAGCAGATTCTGATTTATTCTAATCCATTAACATAACCTTGATGCAAGAGACAGATATATATTTAATCCAAGGTACTGACCAAAATATTCATCTCTACTGCATGGTTGGATACCAGACTATTCACCTTTGCCACAGATGTCAATCTTTACTTTTTTAATATCTATATATATTAGTCAAATAAAAACAATTCAACAATACAAAGTATTGCTAAAGGATGACTTTTTAACATGATTTTATTATGTTGCAAGTTCATCGTGACACTTAAATCCATCTAAAGAATTCATCCTCATTTTGACGAGTACCATTTGTCATCCTATTAGTACAAAATTTGAATTGAGATTTGATCCAAGTTTAAATAAAAAAAAAAAAATATATATATATAAAATATCCATTTAACATGACAATTTTAAAAACCATGTTTAAATAGACGTTTTAATTATTAAATATAAACTTCAAGATACAATTAGAGATAATTAACTGATTTTCATAAATAAGACATTGGTTTTCGGTAACCGATAAACATTCTTTGTTGAAAAAAACCTTCTAATCTCATAACATATCTCTACCACTCGGAATCAATTTTCAAAGTCAACTAGACAGAGCAAAAGAAGAAAGATAATAATAGTAAAACACGATAGAGTTTAGATTAATATAAATTCCATTTCCAGAGTAATTTCAAACTTATAACCAACTTCAAAACCATTAATGTCTATTGAAATAACAACTTTCACATACTCTTATTTTGACCTGAAATTGACTACACGTCCATTTAGTTAAAAATTAATGTCTATCATCTTATGAAGTAGTATATTAACAGCATCCAAGAATTATCATTCTCTTTTTAATATTCAATATATAAAACAAAAGGGAGAAACATAATATACACTTAATTTGGTAAGGAGTTTCCTTTTAAAGGGTCAAATTATAACCTTGAACTCATTTTGTACGGGGTGATTCATCAGTTTACTAAATAGGAAATTATTAATATTAAAATTTAACGAGCATTAACTCCAAACTGTGTAAAAGTCAGTAAGTAAGTTTGAATTTTAAAAGAAATTCATTGAAAAATGTCAGTTACCTTTAAGCCTAACTGTAGAGTAAACAAGACAAAGCAAACGGTTGAAACTTTTATAATAATGAAAAAATCTTTACCAAACTTTACCTCTTCTCTGACATCTCGATATTATGCCGTCGATATGATAATGTATAGCACAATTTATCCGTTTTCGACCAACACATTCTTTCAACTTCCCATCAGATGTTCCTTTTAATACACCAAATCCAAACTGAGCTTTCTATTTTCCACCCTATCGACATCTGGCGAGCATTACATAAATTAAATATTTCTCCACCACTTCATCGTTATTAAGTGAATTCGATACGCTTTCTTATCGTATCGTTAAAATTTAATTAATCAACTATCCTAAAATTAGCTAAGTTAAAACCTTAAAAACGTATCGTGTTTTTTTTTTTATAATTATGAGATTATCGATAGATAAGATAATCCTCAACGTACAGTACAGTACACTACAGTACCTCGCTAAATCTTTGATGTAAACAATCGATGGTTGTCTATCTTTAAAAATATTTCGGCAGGGGGTCTTCCTGTTATCTCTCGGTGAATTAAAAAATTTGTTACTGATGTAATACTAGAATTTATTGACGACGTTACGCCACTATTCTATCCGTTTTAATTGTTATTTACCAATGAAACGTTCGATATTACATCATTGGATTCGCGTTAAATCGAAGTTCTCATTATAAATAAACTGCCGGTGTTAAAAACTTGTTTGAATGCTTTATGTTCACTATTTCATATTTTATTAACATACACATCAATATATCAATATTTTTATGTTTAATATTGAAATTAATTAGTATATGGTAACCTCTTCCATACTATTATCGTAAACGAAAAGTGTATTTCATTGTTTTTAAATATTCTTTTATTCTTAGTGAGATAGCTTAGGGTCTTGAACTAAGGTCTGAAAAATATTACATCTGAAAGGTTTACGGTTCCCGAGATAGAAGTCTTTACCAATATGTGGAGATCACGTCCCAAAAGATCAACTTTGTCCTATTGTGTATCAATGTAAGCATACATTTTCAAACTTAATGACTTGGAAAAACTTTTTGCTGTGAATTCAGTTGCATGAGTCCCATTTTTCAGCCTAGAATAGTTTTCCCTTAAATTGGGGATTAAAATCGATCGAGTACAACTTTAATAGCTTAAAGCTCCTAGTGCAAATATCCTTATACTCTATTGGTATTAATTTCCTTTGTATTTTCTTTTAAAAAATAAATACATATTAATTTTAATTATATGAAAATAATCGCACAATATTTTATTATAACCGCATTATGTATCTTATTACAAATTTCTATACTACACGTGAAAAAAAGATAAGATTGCTATTGTATATTCGAATATTAGTGGCGAAGGGGAATCTCTGTATTGTCAGCATCCAAAAAGCCAGATTCGCGCATGCGTTTTACAGAGCACCAACCTCACCCGGTTTAGCTGGTGGAAGCCTACAACCTCGGGTGGCTGCTGCACGTATAACGCATCCAATTCTATCCAGGACCGGTTCCGGGCCGTTAGCCGCCCGCCTGCTAGATATTTGGCCGCCCTCGCCCGATTACGCACTTCCACAGGTATCATAGATGTTAATGATATAGAATTCTTGACTCCTTTTGACCAATCTATAAACCCCTGTTTGCCTCCACCTCAAATGACTGATGAAGCACACGAAAGCAATATTATTATATATACTGATGGTTCCAAAATAAATAGCTATGTTGGATGCGCCTTTGTAGCATATGCACAGAATCAGGAAATTTATAGTCAAGTGTTCCGACTTGGAGAATTATCTACTATATTTCAGGCAGAAATGTTTGCTATTTTAATGGCTGTTACCTGGACTAATGATACCTATAATGACTGTTATATAACAATAATTAGTGATAGTGCCTCCTCCTTGGCTACACTTCATAATAATGAACTTCATCCTATATCTACCAAAATCAAACATGTGGTCTGTACATCTAATAATATGTACACTTTTCAGTGGACAATGGCCCACCATGGAACTGTCGGAAATGAGCGGGCAGACTTTTTAGCAAAAACCGCTGCTAGTAACACATGTCTCCCTGTCTCGTATAATAAAATAAGCATGAATGTAGTGAAAAGAATCTTATGGCTGGAACTTATAAATGAGTGGCAAGGCAGATGGAATGAATGTGAAGGATCCAACACATATAGATTTCTTCCAAGTATCGAAGAAACTTATAAATTTAAATGGATTAAACCAAATCACTGGATAACTCAATTTCTCACAAACCATGGGAAATTTGCCAGTTACTTCGCCAGGTTTTCTGGACTTAATACAAATTTATGCCCTATATGTCAAATCGAAGACGGAAACGTACACTATATTTTCCATTGTCCGATACTTGAAAGGGAACGAAATGAAATTCAAAATATACTACACCAACAAGGCATATCTTGGCCATGTGATTTACCTAATCTTATTAATACAAAGGAGAACTTTTTCTATTTTAACAACTTAACCAAAAGATATGGCAAACTTACTACCATTAGGGCATAACTTCCAGTTACTCTGAAAGCCTAGTGCATCTATTAATTCGAATATTCTTTTACTATCTGTTAATGCAGTGCATTTTCTACTAACTTTTATACAACTCTTGTTATGCTTTTAAATATTTATTATTAAATCACAGGTGTTGAGCATCCTTCTGCTGATTTTGTTCCAAAGTTTTGTTCCATGGTTTTAAAGAAGGCCTTGAATTTGGTCAGTATTAGGTTCTCAATTGAACGGCTGAGATTTTGCACTACTTTCTCAT
>NW_019388802.1:7892-9611 GCF_000671375.1 Centruroides sculpturatus
TATTTTTATGTACGTTTCTTTACAAAGCTATATTTAATTATAATTTTATTTAAAAGTATATTCATACAATTGAAGAATATTTTGTACCAGGTATGTATCGGTACATCCACCACACATTTTATTTCACCAAGTAAGTTTTTATTATTTTATTTTTAATTGTAGCCCTTATATCGTGGCTAGCGATTCGGAATGTAATTGTGATATTAAAAATGCATTTAGAGAAGTCTACGGTTTTTACTGGCTTATCGAATAAACGATACGAATAGACCCTAAACTATCACTGAGGCGCATTGACTGATTGCCCCTGGATGTCGGCTTCTTACAGAAACACAGCTCCCTATCGTCAAATGTCACGGCACGCTACTGGTGATCACACCCACATGAGTAATTCCTCATTTGAGTGTCATCACATAAAATAAGAAGTCTTGAAATTTCTTTCAATAACTGGCATGGGCGTAGCCAGAGTTTTGTTATGGAAGCCTAGTAGAGGGCAACCTGATACAAAATTGAATTATTTCAAATTTTATTATTTCATTCATTAAAATGAAATTTCCATAATAATCGACAATAACTAAACACACATAAAAAATGAAACTTCCTTTAATCATACGTTCTCGTAACATTAATATCAAACTCTAGCAATGCCTTAAACAAAAATTAACCAATCAATTATTATCATTTTTTTTTAACCATTCTTTAATATAGTCCACGTCTTTAATCTAGATCTAGACCAGGAGTGGCCAACAGCTTTTTCCTCCGAGCCGAATTGGAAAGAAAACTTTTTTCACTGCCCAAACCAGAGGCAGCCCTAGCAAGATTTTCAGGTGATGCGAGATCTTATTATTGGCGTCACTTCGTAGACACTAAACTGTACATAGAGATTACAGATACACTTTTCACATTGGGCACAGAAAACCGTTGACCTTTCTTTTAGATCAGAAGTTCTCAACTTTCCTATAACTTCACATTGTCAGGTTGTAGAGAATTGTCGCGGATCTATTCAAGCAATTATTTGAAGTTCAGTCCAATATTCAGAGATTAATTGCGGGCCGCAGTACACTACACCCAATTAAATTAGCTTCAACTTTTTATTTCTTTTTGCAAATCGGCTCAACACTTTTTCGGCTGTAATTTTCTGGGGAGGGCACCAGGTTAAATGGAGGGGACGTGCCCACCCATGCCCCTTCCTGGCTACGCTCATGCTAACTAGGAAAATACTCCAAATTACATCACGCGCGGCAGACATTTCCTTTCATTTTGTTTTCATATCAAATCTATTATTATTATTATTATTATTATTATTATTGACTGAAAAAATGAAAAATGTGATTTTGATAAATGAATAATTTTATTTCGGATAATGTGATTTTTTCACTCGTAATTAATTTAACTTCTACCAGAATGGCAAATAGGAACCATTCACATATTATGCAACACCAAAGGAAAGGAGTGGATATGAGAACCTTTGTGATACATTGTGCCAAGAAGTGTGTTCGTGCCGAAAAGTTTCACTTTTGCAATGGACGAATATCTACACCCGTTTTCCAATTAAAATATTTCATCACTTCTTATTAATGAATCGTTTGTGTGAAATACGAAGCGTATCATAAGCTTCTGTTAGTACCTCGAATGGTGTCTTAAATGTATCTCGACAAATACAAATACAGTACAGTAGAGCGTCGTTTATCCGAAAGCTGGTTATCCAAAACGTCCGTTATC
>NW_019388803.1:0-5947 GCF_000671375.1 Centruroides sculpturatus
TTGTATATTTAACGAAGAAAATTTATAATTTATCTCAAATTTCTATAATTAAATTCACTTCTTTAACGATCTAAATCTGAATTTTAACAAAATTCATGACCCTAAATTCGCATCTTTGCATTTTCTATGCTTTTATAACACTCTAGCATTTTATATATTTTTTATAAATGTATAAAATAAAGAACAGTTTCCTTATAGAAATATTTCTTTTTGCACTTCATGAAATTCTGTTAGCTAACGTGTTTCAATCATAGATGTGATAATGTAGCGTGTCTACACATAACGAATAAAAGCTGAATTTTTTTCCTCCTAGAGGGGAAAAGAATTTTTTCTTCTTTTCTTCTTCTTTTTTTTTATCTATGTCAAATATCTTAATAAATTTTAATCCTGAAAACTGGCTTTATATTTTAGAGGGTAAAGATTTCTGGTATATATGACACCATAAATTTTCCAACAATGGGTTTCTGTAAAACTATGGCCTTCTTTATGGCTAAAAATTCCTACTAAATTTGCATTTGATCTAACATACAGTAGTGGTGTCTAATTTCATCCAAGCTCTTACACATAGAGGAAGACGAAAGAGTTGTTTTTCTTAAAATAACTTAAGACTCTTTTTGTTTTTGATAGAATGTTGAAAAATTGTTTCTGAATAATAAATGACGTGTATTTTAACTTCGTTGAAAGAGTCAAACGCAACTTATTAAGCTCCATAAGGTTTTTGATAAATTATCACAAAAACACTAAAGTTTAACACCCCTTAAAATGAAGAAATGTTGTAGTCCATATCCTAGAGTTATGAAAGCAATTTTAAACACACAAAACTTGTAAGAAATTCGATTTATTTCCTTACAAATTAAAAAAAAACACGGCCATTTTGTCGTTATTAATACTAACAATTTCCTATTCACTCTTATTGATGATAACGATTGAAGGATCATAATCGCTCTTTGAATTACTAGCTTATGAGACTTTTAGTGATCTAAACGATCCTTTAAATTACTTTGTGGAAACTTAATATATATTACATTTTTTCTACACTGATAATTATTACTTAAATAAATTTATAGCATCGTTCATCTCTTACATCTTGAGATTGTATTCAAGTGCTCATTGACAGCGATTCCTTTCAAAAACTTAATGAAAATTGGGGATTAAGTTTATGATGCTTATAATGTTACGTGTAGAACCCATAAAAAAAACTATTTATTGAAGAATTGTATAATGAAATTTTTACCACATTAATTTTTATTGTAGCAACGTAAATATTTTCACTATAAATCATAATTTTCTCGAGTTTTGCTTTAAATATTTCGATTATTCTTTACGATATTATGAAGATTAACAGAAAAAAATTCTAATCTATGATTTATGTATGGCTTATATGGGTTAAGGAAGAGCTTAGAGGATCCGTTCGATGTAGTTTAGAAGGGCTAAAAAAATTTTAAAGGCAAAGAAAATCGGAATAGAATATAAATTATTTTTATCCATGAAAGAAAAGGAGACTTTGGCCGGAAGAACCAGAGAAGAAAGCAGAATACAAAGGATGTTTGGGAGCAAAAAACTGGAAAAATACAGAAAAAATACAACATATCAAAAAAAGAAAATAAAGGGTTTTACATATGTTAACTAAGCTTAGATTTCTAAATGAATTTCTCTAAACTCAGACAGTATTTCAATTTTAAATCTATAAATTTCATTATAGGATATCCTAGGTAATCCCCGGATTTGCCATTTCCCATTAAACACTTTAAATAAATAATTGATTCGATTCGGCCATTCGTAAACTTACGCCACTTTTTACTCAATTTTGATAGCTTTCAAACTTCGTTAATACTCATAATCATAAACACGAATTGTCTTATTATCTTTTCCACGTGACTTCCCTTCTGAAGAAATTGCACTTTTTTTAAATAATCTAATCTAATTTTATTTTTATTTTCCATATTAAAAAAACTGTAACCATCGTTGTAATTACCCTTGCAAATCTGTTCTTATCATTTTTTAATAACAAAATTGATACAGCCTGTTCTTATCTAGCTTAAGCTTAGAAAATTCATACTTAGCATCATAAATATTTTGTTTGTTTATAATTTATCCTAGATTTATCTATTAATCTACAGCATCCTATAAGAGTTTTGTGAGTTTTATCAGTCATTATTTTAATACAAGTAAATCTTGTATTATTTTTAACAAGTAGATGTGATCATCAAGTAAAAACTCGATTTTTATCTTGACTTCCCTTTCTTTCCTTTAAATAAGCAATTAAGCTAGTTCCTCTCCATCTTCTTAAATCTTGTCTTGAGAATTGATTGAAAAACTTTATATCACTAACACATCAATAGTTCTTTTTCTAAACAATTAGGAAATGTAATAAACATTAATTAATTATCTTAATTAAATTTAAACGCTGGATATATATATATGGTGAATATATTCTCTTTTGGCATGTTCACGCTAATATAAGGAAAGTCTTAGTATCAAGCGAGATTTTTGTAACTGATATAGAGTTCACGTGTAAGTCTGTATCATTGTATTTATTTATTGGTTTGTTACAGAGCAAATTTTCTTGAAATTTATATTTAAATTATTGCATATTTTTGTGCTAAAAGTATTTAAAATATTCCAATCATTTATTTCGAAAAGTTTTACCTTCTAAATATAAAAATTTGGACATTTTTCTTCTTGATCCACTCTTCAAATATAATCCTTAAATTTTTTTTCGATTTTGTTCTTAAGATATAATCCTTTATCATCTTTTTCTAAAGAATCTGCCCTTGACAAAGTAACTCTTTAGGATGTTCTACTCTTAAGATTTTTCCTAAAAGTAAATCGTTTCCTTATAGGTCTAAGAGTGAAACGTCCCTTTGAGACATTTTACTCTTACAAGTTGGACATATGAAAGGTCCCAAAGTGTTCCTTTTTCGTTTATTTATTTTTTCTTTTCTCTTTGGATTCTCGAAAGGTTTCTATCCTACGAAACGTCTTATCTTTCGAACGAGGAACTGAAAAATTCTTCTTTTTCATTCTTAATCCCTTTTCTGGCTCAAAGAAAATATAAAGGTTTATATTTTATTGAACCAAAAATGTTTAGTACAAAGTATAATGTTTTCGTTTACTAAAAGAAATGAACTATTTTTAAGAATTAGTTTTTTTCTTGTACGAAAATGGGTTTATTCATTCTAACGCTCTTTGGCACATGAAAAATTTACTCATTTTGAATGCTTTATTGCTAGAGAAACCAGAATTTACAATAACTTTAAAATTGTAGCAAACATATCCGGCTTTAATTAATTAAAAATCTTCATCACACTTAAAAATTCTAACAATGAAATCAATAAAAGATAATAATAAAATTAAACTCTTTTCTAAACATCGCCTATCCATCGGCTCTAAATGCGATTATTATTGAACGTAGTCAATTTAATTAAGTATGATCAGTACAGCAAATGATGTCAAGTTAGAATAGCCGAAATCCGATAAAGACAAAATGCCTGTTACCAGTTTAATGTAAGCATGGCCCGAATTTATAACAATTGTTACAGCATCTAGAATTATTAAGAGTAATTTACTATGTTACTAACAATTACAACGGCGCCCAAATAGTAATTGTAATCATCATCACACTTGAGAGGGAGGAAAAAACTTTATTCGAAATATCATTGACATTTTGAATTTTAATGCTGTTTTTCCTTACTTTCTTCCATTTTTATTTTTATAAAAATATATTTGACAGATTTACATTCATTTGTAGAATGATTGGCCATTTGCCAGTATTTTTCTAACGATTTCGTGATGAATGTTTTGCCATTTGTGTGCATTGTTGGTAATGGAAAATATAATTTGTAAGTAGAAGTTCATTCGGATAATTTGTTTTTATTCTGTTCTATTTTTTTTTTATTAACAATTTTTTACCTTATCATCAAATGGTCAATCTTCTAGTTTAGTGGCAGAGTGATGGATGCGATCTTTTTAATCATTCTCTCGTCATTTACAGTCGAAAATATGGGAAAGAATCCGAAACGAACACGTGTGTTTATGCATTTTTGAAAATTTTGAAATAACTTTCTTATTGTTTCTCGTAAGATTCGGTATTAAATATTTAATATTAAGCGTTGGAAGTCGTCGAGTATTGAACGTTTGGTATTGAACCTTCAAAGAGAAAATATAAAAATAAAAAGCCACGTGTTAAGGCGCTAATAAAATTGAAAAAAATGCTTATTTTTTTAGCATTTCTCACATATTTTCTAATAAATTGGAAAATTTTTGTGTGTAAAATAATCGTAAAAATACGCTAATTATTGTATTGACAAAAATTTTGATTTGATCGTCCAGTATGGAACGTCTGATATTGAGCCTTCAGAAGAGAATTTTAAAAAGAACCAAATGTAAAATCACTAATAAAATAAAAAAAAGTGCTATTTTCAGCCATTTTTTTAAACGTATTTTCCGATTTTTTAAATATTTTTTAAAAGAACGTAATAACAGAAACTACACTACACTAATCATCATATTGATAAATTAATACGATAATAACTGTATAATTCATCATAAATAAGGATATTCTCAAATAATATTTCTGATATGGTAAAACACAGGTGAATATGGCATATTGATTTTACATAAATAAATGCTAAATGGTAAAATACTTTGGAGTAAATCTACTCTAATCACTTGATTGTTTAATTAAATAAGTTTTCTTTAGTGTATTTTAATGAAGTTTGACTTATTATGATGAAAATTTTACTAATAATACACAAACTATAGTTTGAAGAAGGATTTAATTTTAAAATAAATAGTATAATGATATTATCATCACTTTTTAGCATGCTTAAAAAGAAAAAATTCTTTATATTTTAGAATAATTTATATATATATATATTTATTTTTCCTTCTGTAGGAAATGAATTCTATGTACTTGAGCTTAGATCCCACTGCCGAAGAAATAGCAGATGCCACGTATCATTTTCTGAATGCAAATGGTTGGTATCATGTGACTTTTTTAACGGACGATAGTCAATTTTCGTGTACCATATATCGAAGGTTTAGTAAATACATTCGAAATTCACCTTGGACTAAACCTCAAAGAATTCTATTAGAGAAAACAGATAACGGGACGAAGACTTTTCACCAAATAACGGATGTTCATCGTAGCAAAACTAGAGTCTTTATTATTCATTGTGATAGTTCTACATTGCTAACTGTGTTAAGAGAAGCCGCTAAATTGAATCTACTAGACGGAGAATGGATATGGGTTTTCTTAGATAGTTCTCCTAACGAACATCAAAATACGAATTTAAATAGTTTGCCTATCGGTTTACTATCTTTAAGACCAAGGTTCCATCCTCATAATCGTCAGACTGTGAGATCTGTGGTGGAGTTAATCGCCGAAGTATCTAGAACGACTGATTGGGATCAGTGGGCTGAGGATTATAAAAATCTAACAGTCGAGCCGAGTTGCTGGTTTAATGCTAGCGAAGAGAGATGGAGATTATCGACATATTTGTACAGGTAAGATATTTAGCCTATAGTCTTCTACCTATAAGTGATTAAATCGATTAAGTGATTAAAATCGATGATTAAATGTTGATATATAATAATCTTCACTAGACGTTTGAAAATAAGATATTTGAAGATACAGGATGAACCAAAAGTCAGTTAACTACTGTAAATGCTAAATTGCTATCTTATTCAAATACTTTACTGCTTACAAAAGTTGTTCAAATGAGACATTTCTTATTCAATACACGAATTAGGACGCATTAACAAATCCAGTTTACGATTTTATTTACTCTCTCACTTAATTGATTAAACTTTCAATTGCTTCTTACATAGCCTATATATAACATTTGGAAATAAATTCAGGACGTTAGAAGATACGGGATGGTACAAAAGTTAGTTAACCAACGTAAAAACTAAATTTCTCTATTTTTCAAATGTTTTATCACTT
>NW_019388804.1:0-883 GCF_000671375.1 Centruroides sculpturatus
CATGTTGAGAGGGCGATTAGTAACAATTTATATTTGGGGGGCGAAAAACAATTTTCTAGGCGATATAGTAAAACATTATAATAATTACATATTTTATTCGTTATATCGTACAATAATTAAACAAATAACATTATACAAGTCACTAGTCTATTCACTGCAGTACGAATTTGGTGTTAGCCTTGGCCCTGGGCATCGAAATTTTGAAGTGAAGGGAAGTGATACTATGTAACGGTTTTATTTAAGGAGGCGACGATTCGTTAGAGGTTGAGAAACACTGATCTAGACTGTCCATCCAATCTTTGCTTCCAGACCAAAAAGATATAACCATACTGATCACTTTAATTAGTCAAACGGTAGCCTGATAATAAATCTGGCTTGTTATTTGATGATTGATATTCTAATTTTTCAATCTCATATTGAGACATACAAGAGAATTCTCATATAAGAGAAACCATATTGATAAAAATTAAACCTTAAAGAGATTGAAAAATTAGGATATCAATCATCAAATAACAAGCTAGATTTATTAACAGGCTACCTTTTGACTAATTAAAGTGATCAGTATGGTTATATCTTTTTTCGTCTGGAAGCAAAGATTGGATGGACAGTCTAGATCAGTGTTTCTCAACCTGTAACGAATCGTCGCCTCCTTAAATAAAACCGTTACATAGTATCACCCCCCTTCACTTCAAAATTTCGATGCCCAGGGCCAAGGCTAACACCAAATTCGTACTGCAGTGAATAGACTAGTGACTAGTATAATGTTATTTGTTTAATTATTGTACGATATAACGAATAAAATATGTAATTATTATAATGTTTTACTATATCGCCTAGAAAATTGTTTTTCGCCCCCCAAATATAAATTGTTACTAATCGCCCC
>NW_019388804.1:1970-6926 GCF_000671375.1 Centruroides sculpturatus
GTTTTAAATTCGAATTTGTTATTGCGTATTGGTTCGATTATAGAACGATTGTAAACGTTTCAGAAAATTGATCAAATTGAAAATAGTTCGTTTGATTTTCGGCAATTCTCTTCAGCGGTAGGTGTTATATAACAATTACTATGGTTATTGAAATATTGGATGTAAATGGGGTTTGCTTGCAAAACCTCCGCTGACGAAGTCGCGGGTAACAGCTAGTTTGTTATATATAAATCTTTATATAGATCATTTTTTAATTTTAAGAAAAATTATATTACGATTAAATTGAGACCAGTAATATATAAAAGTAAGCTAGCAAGGACTCTTGCAGGTGGTTAAAGTGACAAGATGGAAGTCGGATGATTTTCAATTATACTCGGAGGTGGACCGACCCATTGAGAAAGCGGGAATTTCCCGGTGGTCCGTTCGCCCTGTGCCTTTAAATCACTTTAATATAAGTTATATTTCATTTGGTGCAAATAACAAACAAAATACAGACTCTGTCTGTTGCATTAACTTGTAAAAATGTTTTATTTTATCCTGGTTTCGTCCGGTTGTCGGATATCCGATGCCGAGCATCGGACTGATCTTTCGCTTTCACACACATCCGACTAACGCCCGATTTAAACGTTGAGTACAGTTGTGATTGTCATGGTAGTGCTGTATAATCTCGTTGCTGCCATACATCTACCGTCACACGAAAGATCGACATAATTTCTGTACACCTCAGCGTGTCTGGCGCTGTGTAACCGCTATTCGGCTCTGATAATCCAATAGATAGATCCAATACAACTTGTGTAATGGGATATCTGACGCTGGACAGTCTTATTACGCACACAATATAAAATTGTGTGCGAGCTAAATTTTTTTTCAAACGATTCGAAATTATAATAGATAATTTTATTTTACTTATGAAATAGGAACTTGGAATTTGATTGTTATATTCTCTGTCATTAAATCAATTTTAATGCGATACCTGAGCTTGTTGGCTTCTGCAGATTTCAGCAATATCAGATGTAATATGTAATATAGACCTATATCTTTCGTCATTTCTTTTATGTTAGTCAGTCTTTCGCGTTTTTATTTTTTATGTAGGTTAATGTTGATAAACCGATGATGTTGAAATATGAACACAAATATGATGTTGAAAACTGTAGCAAAATTTTCAGTTCATTTGTACAGAGAGAACGATTTTCGGCTTGACAAAAATCCAAAATTCCTCAAGACTTATTTCGGAGAATTTTATTCTTAAAGTACGATCCGTTGACAAGATAACCAATTGTTGTTGTTCTTATAACGAAAATTCGCAACTCGATGTATCAATTACGGCAAACGGATTTCGAATCCGACCATAATTTTCTATATTTAAGGAAGGGAAGGAACTTGCAATCTTTTCTCCCGATAGTGTTAAGTGTTATCTACACGGATATAATTACTTCGACATTGTTATTACGAAACGAAGAAAACGTATCTACTGCATTTTTTCTCTTCTCTGTAAACTGCACACTTCAAATTTACAACGCTAACGTTTCTGAAATTAGTTTCTTGCTATTATAGTTTCTTAAATTAAAGTTTGTTTGTTGAAGGTATTTTTTGACAGGTGTCGTTACTTAACGTAGATGTGTGATTTAATTATAATAGATGTGAAATTTAACACTATTGCTAATTTGAGATTATATTCTTTGTTTAAAAACGTTTTAATATTTTTACATCACATTATGTTTGAATAAAATCAAATCAAAATGTCTTTGAATAAAAATATAGTAAGTAGATTTAGTAAATAATATTGTAATGTGCATGAAATAGTTCTCCGCTTTCATAATTTCGCAGAGCACTTGAAATAAGTTTGAGGAACACCGGTTAAGAACCGCTGGTTTAAATATGAAAGAATTGTTTATTGCACACACAAACATTTCGTTTGAAAATGTACTACAGGATTCTCTGTTCTTTTAGAAGTTTTTAAACAGATTTGTTTAAAAACTTTTAAAAATTTTGTCCAGAAAAATAATTCGTTTAAAATAATCATTGATATAGTAATATCAATTTTTTTCTTTTCTTTCATGGTTACGGGATGTTACAACTTAAAAGTGATATATATTGCATTTTCAATCAAAATCACTTGACACTCTTTCTATCACGTTATGTAAAATAAATACATTTTTTTTTTTTTTGTTATTTCAACTTACTTTATTGTTTTCTGTATTAATTCATTTACTTATTTATGTTCTGAAATTCGTTTATTCGAATCTTTCTACATTAAACTTTTAGTTTTCTGTTAAATAGAAATTTCTAATTATTATAATTATATAGCAGGCTGACGTTTAACAATGTTAAATAAAGCATCAGCCTACTATCATCATCATCATCCATCTGGTTTATTAACGTAATATTAAGATTACATATTCAGGTACCGCAATAAGCACAGCCAGATTAAAATTGTTTACAAATTACAAAGTTATGTTTTGAATATATCCAAGAATTGGTAAAATAAATTAAGTTACAAATAATAAAATTCAAAATATTACAACACAGTACATAAAACTATATACAAGAAATGCAATACATAAAATTAAATACAAGACAAACATTAAAACACATTAGTGTAACCTGAGGAGATACCTCACTGAATATATGATAAATTCTTTACTGTCAAAGTTACCTCGCATTCTTCAATTTGTAATCGAACAATTGTGTTATGTAAGGTCAATTCTATTTAAGTATTTTATCCTTTCTTCAAGATACGTAAAACACGTTTTGACCATTGTATTGTGATTATATTCTTGTTTATTTTTCCTCAGGCAATTTGCACATTTTGGTGTTTCATGTTTTTTGGTACAGTCTTTAAACAAGTGGTTCTAGTTACAATGGCTACATATGTTCTTAGATGCAGGACAATTTCTCGCTATGTGTCCAAACGACAAACATCGAAAACATTGCAGTATTAGAATATAATCATATGCACTATAGGTTGACCACCTTTTATGAACTTTCTTTCCATTGAGAATTCTTTTTCTTATATCAGAAGACACTTCTATCACTCAGGAAACATATTCATTACTTTTTTGTTTTAAGGAGAATCTAACTTTAATCTGTTCAACATATATGCGAAAAGAAATATCTTCAAATAAATGTGTATTCTGTTCACATATATCTTCAATAAGTTCTTCTTCGCTAACAATTGAAGGAACGGACACTATTTTGATTAAAGGCAATCTCTTTTTAGGCATGTGGGATGTTAAACCTGGGACTCTGTCTACAAACTCTTTGAAGTGCGCAGCTTTTTTTGATAACTTAAATCAACAGCAACTCCACCATTCTTTATTTTTCTAACACGTTTTATTCCAACTCCAATATTATGAGGCTCTACATTTTGAAGTAAGTTTTTTGTCTGGTCAGATGTTGAATTATTGTCATTGCAGTACACTAAAATAGTACGACAGTAAAATTTTTTTGTTTCATTCTCCTTAAAAAAGAATGTAAGATCAGATATCAAATAAAATTAATAGAGAGGTTGAGGCAGACGTTTAAAACGTGTAAACGTGTAGGTCGGAGGTTCGGCGCCGCTTTCCCGTAAGCCTAAAAGTTTGACAATGGTGTTTGGATAGTCGGTGGAATCACGCTCGACATTCCAAACACCATCGTCAAACTTTTAGGCTTACGGGAAAGCGGCGCAGAACCTCCGACCTACACGTTTAAAACGTCTGCCTCAACCTCTCTAATAAAAACACACAGAAGAATAACTTAAGAAAGAAAATTGAAATTCTAAAATAAACCACGATTTATGACAAGTTTGATCTTGTTGAGTTTTGAATCACGAGGATAGATTCTTACTTTTTTTTACTCCATATTCTAATACGAAACATTTTCTTTATATATTTCATTAATAAAAAGTTTTATGAAATTTAATTTTTGCTTTTAAAGTATCATTTATAAAACAAAAGATTATCAATTTAAATTTTACAAGTTGCATTGAATGTTGATAAAAATACCAAAGTAAAAATCCCGAAATACACTTAAGAATTGTCAGAAATTTCAATTATTGTATTTTTTTATTAAGGGAATTTCTCGAGTATTGTAATTTGTATAGTAATTATTAAATAATTTTAGTACGTGAGTTTATTAGTTGAAAGGATTTAAATAAAATTATGTTAATACCCTTTTTATTTAAATATTATTATATTACAGTATTTGAATTTTACTCGAAATATTTATCTAATTGAAAACACTTTCGTTTTAGTTCCATACAGCGTTCTAAAGGATCTGAAAGTCATTTCATGGAGAAAAGCACTAAAATTATCGTGGTCTCCTCCAGATTGTTCCCTTTCCAACGGAAATATAAACTCTNTCTTTATGATAGTTCATATTATTTTACATTTATTCGTATTTGTAATCCATGTTTTTTATATATTCAGTTCCGGATCCACCCGAAAAAGCTAATTTGGAAAATTCTACCGAATATTCATTTAAAATATCTTGGGATTCGCCCAAGAGAGAAAACGGAATATTAAAAACTTACAGAGTAAGTAGCATTATTTATCCTCGTCTAACAACACTATCATAATAAATTCCATTCAGTTTAAAATTACAGTAAACCCTCGCTTTAGGGACACAATTTCGGGAGTAGAATATTACATAAACAGTCATGGAATTGTCACACGGATTCGTCGTTACTAAAGTCTTCATCAGATCATACAGTACGATTATAGTGCATATTAACGATTAAACCAATATTCTAAATATTAAAAGAAAGAGTACAAATTAAATGTCGATAATAGACGTAATGTCTTAACATATTAATTATACGTATACAAATTACGTATCTTATACAAAAAGTTATTAAATTTGTACGTAATGTTGTTCGGATTTCTTTCTATTCTTGATATTTAATGAAAAGTTTTTATCCTTTCTTTAATTCGCTATTCTGATATCAAATTATTAAAGCCTGAAAATTTACTCAAT
>NW_019388805.1:0-4589 GCF_000671375.1 Centruroides sculpturatus
TAATATTTTGATTTGTGTATTATTAGTTTATACATTTTTGATAGTTCTTCATCACCTTCATTTTTATTCATAGCACCAGTTTTTTTCCCCCTCCTATAATGTATTCAACAAAAAATCTTAAAATTTTTTTTCCAAAACGTCAGGTCCATTAATAACAAATGCATGTTCCTTGCCTCGATTCTAAATGATTTTTATGATTTATTTATATTAACGGAAAGTTGGCTTACCCCAAACTCTGATGATGTGTTGAATTTTATTAACAATTTGGGTTATTCACATATTGCTTTATCTCGTAATATTCAACGTGGTGGTGGAATCCTTTTGATTTTTCCCCCTTCGCTCAAACCTGTAAAAATATTTGAATATCTTGATTCCATCCTTGCTGTCAAACTTTCTATTTATAATCTAATAGTCATTTCGATATACGCCCCCCATAATAAAAGAGATTCCATTTTTAAAATTCTACATAGATATCTTATTTCTCTTTCTGAATCCCAAAATTTTAAAATTATCTTATGCGGAGACTTCAATATGCATAACATCTATTGGAATTCTAATGGCCCATATTATTCCATTATTTCGACTGAACAATTTTTCCTTAATGAAATTTTCTATTTTTTCCAACTTAAACAGGTAATCCTTTTTCCATCTCGTATTAGTAACTTTCTTGATCTTGCTTTTACCTATAATTGTGTTGTATCTACCAGTTACACACAGGGATTCAAATGTGACCATAATGCAATATGTCTAGATATCTTATTAAATAACAATAAACAGCAATCTGCCAAATACATTAATATTCCAATGTGGGCCTCATTCAATGGCACGGAGGCCTCAAAAATCCTTTGCTCCATTGACTGGACCTTCCTCAACTCGCCTATTTCTCCTCAGAAACTTACTGATATAATTTACAACTTGTTCTCTGCCACTATTAAAAAATTATTACAATTCCGTAAAATAAACTCTTCTGCCAATAGATGGCTTCCTCTACACTTAAAGAAATTATCCAATATGGTTAGAAAACAATGGAGCAAATGAAAACGTTATGGTAACCCACGTGACTTATACTTACATAGAATAATGCAACAACGTTATTACCAGGAACATCGTATTGCTTTTCTAGAATATTTTAACAGAACTGTGTCTAACTTTGCCTCTGATCCTCGTACCTTCTGGCATTTCATTCCTAACTTTTCAAAAAAAATACCTTATCACAAAAAACTATTCCAGACGATAAAATATATGATATATTTAATAATATTAAATCTAGATATTTTCGCATTTTACCTGAAGCTAAGTTTAACTCCCTATCTTTTCAACAATGTAAACATAAATTATTTATTTCTTTTTCCGATGTTAAGTCTGCCATAGACAGCCTAAACAACTCGAATTTTAGACCAGATTCAATTCCGGCTCAATTCTTTAAAAAGTTAAAGGCAATGTTTGCTGTTGTTCTCTCCAAACACTTCACAAGTTTATTTTATTAAACTCTAGTTACATTCCAACTCAATGGTTAATCTCTAATATAAAGATTCTTCCCAAAAANTGCGTTGCCATAACTTAATAACAATAATAGTAACAACAACATCTTCATTTTGTCTTCTTTCTAATGACATAAAATACTCGTGGAATTCCGAAAGTGCTTTTTTTATATGTATTTTATTGTTGTTTGATTTAAAAACGAGAAAATAAACATATTAAATTAAAGAAAAGCTGTAAATTATCTGCTTACACAGAGTGACATCGGGTTTATGTGAAATTTGAGAGGAAGGTGTTACTTTTAGGGTAGGGGGATGATCAGTGTAGCTCTCACTGACTACTACTACCACTACTAATACTGATAATAATGTCAATAAGTCGTTAATTGTTTTGTTGTCTTGTAGACATTGTAGCGAAAAGTTGCAGTGAAAATAATTTCATAAACGTGAGTTAAATACAATAAAATTATTTTAACGATTTCATAGTATATTGTTAACGTTAAATCACATCTATATGTTCTTAAATGTATGTTTAAATTGACTACAAGTATAATTATTTCATATAATAGTACTAGGATATCGTGCGACTTTGTCGTATCCGATAGAATTGAAGCTGAGCCAGAAGGAAAGAAGCGATCCCTGCAACTGTTAGACACAGAAGAGGAGATTCATGTAGAAAACCTGGTGGACCCGGACAGGTGAACTTTGCACTTGCCGCCACAAAAGAGGCTATCCTCGTACTTGCAGGCCACGGGAGAGACGTTCCAAGAACAAAGCAATTTGTTTTTGTGAGTGTTAATTAATTAAAACTACCAATAATGCCTGTAATAAAGCATTAAAAGCACAGGTGTTTCTTATAGTAGAGGCCAGTGTTTCTCAACAGGGCGATGTCGCCCCCATGTGGGCGTTTTTCCATGTTGAGAGGGCGATTAGTAACAATTTATATCTTGGGGGCGAAAAACAATTTTCTGGGCGATATAGTAAAACATTATATTAAGAATAATTAGATATTTTATTGGTTATATCGTACAATAATTAAACAAATAATAATATACTAGTCACTAGTCTATTCAATGCAGTACGAATTTGGCGTTAGCCTTGGCCCTCGGCATCGGAATTTTGAAGTGAAGGGGGCGATACTACGTAACGGTTTTATTGAAAGTGCGACGATTCGTTAGAGGTTGAGAAACACTGGTATAGGCATTACAGTCTACATATACGATTGATAAGAATTTATCATTATCGGTAATGATATTATGTATGTATAGGTCCTATCTCAGCTTGTAATAGGCCTACATGTTCAGATTGTTCGTGCTAATTGTTTTTATGTTTCCAATAATAAAAACAATATGCTCCTCGACAAAAGCATTTGCTCGTTTTTTCTCATTAAAAATGGGAAAAAATATGTTCTTTATTATATTGGACTCGCTTTCCACGTGTGTGCTAGTGGCTAGTATCCGGCCCTATCCGAATTCAAGATGTTTTATACAAGACCGTAAGGTGTACATCATTCAAAAAACGATTGGCAAACGAATAACGGATTAATGTTTTGGCAGCATCAAAATCAGTTGCTAAAACGGATAACGGGTAGTGTCAAGCCCATGCATGCATTTGCATATTGCTCTATGGTTTTTAAACCATAGAGCAATATAAGATTCGTAGAAAAATCGAATTCTGATACCTTTAGAAGAGGTGCACCTTAATGGATCTAATTATGTATTCACAATTGAATTGTATTTGTGTTGTGGCTCTCGAACAACATCCGAAGGACCGAAGTTTGACCGGGTTCAATACTAATAACACCTACAAATTATACAAATAAAATGAATAAAAATAATATTAAAATAAGGTGACAGAAAAGTTAACATTTCTCTAATGTTGTAATTTGAACTAAACGTTCAAACAAAACAAGAAATTTCTAAATAATCGTTAAACTAATTATTAACCATTTGTGCATAAAAGTTACAGTAGAGCGTCGTTTATCCGAATCAATTGGGGACTGGAATGGTTCGGATAACTTATTTTTCGGATAACGAATCATGTACGAAAAAATAGAGAGGTTGAGGCGCACGTATTTAGCCCAAAACGTGTACGGCTAACGGGTGAGCGCCGCCATCTGGCAGTTCTGGACAGTCGATGATGGCGTTTGCTACGTGTAGCTAGGTGAGCACACGATCGGTTTAAACGTCTTCATTTTTTTTGTGTTTGGGGTTAAAATTATGATTTAATTTATTAAAATAACGATTACAGTAAGGTATCTTTTTATGCGGATTATTTTTATGCGATTTTGAAGTTATGCGGTTTGTATTTCATCCAAAAATTTCTTGGACAAACATACATATAGGCTTGTTTAGGAAGCCCGCGTATAGACAGTCTCCAAAAATCGTGGAACGCTCAAAGCTCACTCCATTTGTTCCACTGACATATAACGTTTATGGATGTAAAGGACAGCTAGATCTACCTTAATCGCTTTAGTTCCTAGCAATTTTTGATATAAATGTAATTAAACATAAAAAATACTTAAAACTGAAAAAAAACGAAAGAAATGCGTTAATTTTGAAGAAAAAGCTTCAAAGTTTAACTTCCTTTGTCTCGCCCTTCTGTGAAATTTAACACCGATGAGTCATTGTTTACAACATCTGGATGACCTTGAACACAGTTGGAGTTGGATTTTCCGGGGCATTCTCATAGACGTCGCGAGAGGACAAGGGTTTAAAGTAGGGTGAACACTAGCTGGCCGTATATTTTTAAATATTTTAAAAAAATTTGGAGACTTAAAAAACATAACAAAATTTCAAAAACCTTAAGGACCGAGTTTTATGTAACGCTATGTAACCTGCCCGAGTTAACTGGGGCGAGGAACTTAAGGGGTTTTAATTAACTCTTCACATCCAGATGTTAGTGATTTGTTTTTAGAGTGAGTATTTTAAGCTTTTATATGAATTTCTTTCAGACATTCGAAGTAATTTATTAATCAGCCTATTTCTTTTAATTTCTGCAAACTTTTTTATGCGGTTTTAAGTTAATTTTAACTCGTTGTTTTGGTTTTATGCGATTTTAGAAAATTACGGAACGTATCCCTACTTTTTCAAGGCAAGTAAAGTCTTTTTT
>NW_019388805.1:5824-6399 GCF_000671375.1 Centruroides sculpturatus
TTAGACAAAAGACTTGTAAATTTATTGACGTACAGTACACTTATTAAATCCGAAAATTCTACAGTAGTTTACATTTAGTAGTAATTTAATAATTAATTAAGAAATGATTTAATATTTTATCGTATTTTGTTATTTGAAAGATCTGTCATGTTGAAGTAGAGGGCTTGCTGTGACGTCACATAGATCCAAGGTCACGCTAACAAATATACGGGATCTGGCTATCCTTGTAGTTTAAAGTCCTTGGGTCGATATGGCGTTTGCTTCGTCTGGAATGGCGACTATACGATCGGCTTAAACTTCTTTCTTTTTCTGTTTGGGATTAAAATTATGACCTATTTTATTAAAATAACGATTATTTAAGCATTTATGAATAATATTGTAAAGAAAGAGAGGATTTTAATCCAAAAATTATTTAATATTTTTAATGTAATGTGAAGTGACCACGGAAACTCAAACTGTTCACTATTTTTTTTTTTCGCTCATTAAGCATTTAATTAAAATTATATTTGTAGTCTAGTGATGAGGTATTAGTATTGTTGGATCAGTATGATAGAGATGAAGAAGCCATTTTATTA
>NW_019388806.1:0-5946 GCF_000671375.1 Centruroides sculpturatus
ATCCCATACTCCCCAACTAATTATTTATTTAAAATATCAAATACAAATATAAAAATTTTAAATAAATATAAGTTTTATGTTTTATTTGAAAATTTGAAATAATGGCTATTTTTATGTCATACGGGAAGAGGGAAAAGAAGATATCTATTGTTATTTTAAATCAAAGGCATTTGTTATCCCAGGAAAGCATTTGAAATATATAGCTATCCGCAAAATGACTTATTCTCCGAATGGCCAATTTTATTTGGATTCGTTATGGCAGAATATTTTTCCATTTTTGTTTCGTAAACATTTACTTTCCACTTTCGTGAAAAAATATACAGAACTTAACAAACGGTCAATAACGTCTGAGTTCTGGACAAAATGTTTTAGTAAACGTCACGATACTCTTACAGATTATTCGTATATATTGTATATAAAATGGCACCACTTAGCCCCGGACAGCATTCTTTTCAGTGGTGCCTGAAAAAGTGCGATGCCAATTGTTCGGTTGAGTCAAATACGTCATCGAGAAGAAAAATATAATGGCATTATTTACAAAAGTAAATATTAATAATATGATATAATAATAAACTAATAATAATTGGTATTAATTAACGCTACATTTAAATAAATAAATTCTGTTAACATACAGAAAATGCTTACTTGAATCACATGTTTGAAAAATCACCAAAAAAATTTCAGTACCAGCTAACAATTTTCTTAATAAGAATTAACCAAACTTACCTAAAAAAAAGTCATTAGCTATAAATTTTAATTTGAAAATGCTCATAAATTGTGACGAACAATGCTTGTCTTTACATTTAATTTCTGGTATACTTTTCCTTTTCTACATCCAGTTTTGCTATGTTTAATATTTATTATGCTACAAAGACGGTATGAGAACAACAATAAAAATATAGATAAATTAAATTGATGTTTAGTCATATTGCCTTAGCTTGCTGTTAAATATAATTTAGTAAGAATTTTTACTTTATAGGCTCTAAGTAATAAATAGCACATAAATTCAATACTGCCTTTATAAATAAATTAAATTCTGAACAAAGCATTATTTTGGAAATTGCCAATTTATTTTTGTATGTAATACTGTATTACAGATGTTAAACATCAAAGCATGTTAATTTATTCTTTAGAACATGTTCTAGTATTCTTCGCATTTGATCATTTAAACATGGTTGGCGAATAGTTTTAAAAATTAAAAATTACAAATTACATCTAAACATACGAAAAATTATGAATATAAAATGTTTTAAAATAAAGAAAACCCAAACTAAAATCCAAAATATTTAAGGCTAAATAAAGAGAGTAGTATTTTCCTTCAATACAGAGAGTCCTCGATTTTCAACGGAGTTTTGAACGTTTCAGAAGAAACTATTCAAAAATAAAATCGGCGTAAAATGAATCTAATTATACAATATAAGTCAATGAGACGTTAATGATTACGTTCTAGGCTGCTCTCAAAATTTACATAAACAATTTATTATTATAATTAAAGTTTTGACATGAATGTTAGGAATGTAAAAGCAGCATTTACATGAAGACAAATATAATATAGCAAAAATAATCAAAAAAATAAAATAAAATTTACATTTTGTATATTTATATTCATATATTTGAAATCCAAACTCAAATATTCGTAAGATTAACTGTAAGAAGGCCTGTGCATTTGTCTTTTATGACAATTGCTTCAAGCTTAAATTCTTACTTGAAGCAATTGTCATAAACAATTGCTTTCCCGTAAAAGTTCTTACCTCTTATCCGATAAATATAGTTGCATATTTAAAAGAATTTTATGGACTTTAATTATCCTATGCTCTTCTCAATAAATTGTTAGTTCGATTAAATCTGAGCGGAAATGACAGATTTCTCATTCAATAAGAAAGTTAATACGTTTAAAGATATTACAGGATAGGTCGACTGTACTGTGAGCTCACACCAACAAGTCTAAAATCAAAGATATTATAGAAAAATAATCTATATGATTCTTCGTACTAATAATGTGAATTTACGCGAGAGAGAGAGAACACGAACACACATTTAAAGAGTTTAAAAAGTGTTTTCTAAAATTTCAAGTTCGTAGGAAACTTTGACTGAATTATTGAAACTGTCACTTATATAAGTAATAACAATAATTCTACAATAACAGTAATAACAGTCAAATAATGACGTCAATTAAATAATTGAAATAAAATAGAATCCAAAACTAAAACAAGTCTTAAGACAATTTTTTTTTTTAAATAAATAAATCTTAAAATAATTACTAAAGTTTTAAACGACAAAACAGTTCTCTGTATAACAGACAGTAGACTCATTGACAGTAGACACATTGAAGTTTCTACCAAGTTTTAATTTTTTAACAAAATATCGTTAAAATCATAATACTGATTATTTGATGTCCATTACGGAAGATGGCCTACGAATTTTCATTGTAATGGAAATATTTATTCCGTATTTCCATTACTATGAAAATACTGAAAACTTCGAATAGATTTTGGTATTATGTAGAACACATTTGCTTACATTAAAAAGTATTTTAAAACAATTTATTTTTAGCATCATCATTAAAATAAAACGCTCCGAATGAAAAATGATTAATCCAAGATCATTACTCAAAACGATAGAACAAAGAAAAATAGAGAATACACTATTGTATTGGGTATATAATATAAATTCTAATTCTAATAGATATAACATAAATGTTATTTTATTTATTCTAATAAATATCATTCTGAATTCTTAACAAAATACAACATAATCAAAAGAATCGATAAAATTGATATTAAATATTAGGATTTAAATTATACACAGTTAGTTAATATTAATTTTTCCCCTCTTCAAAAGTGAAGGGAGAATTAATAAATTAATTTTTGCTTAAAACTATGTAAGCTTTATCAAACTATAAAATTACTTTTATCATAATATTTTGGTAAAGAATATGTCGTGTTCTAATAATTTGTCTTAAATGTAAACTTTTAAGTTTTCGCCGCAGCAACTAATTCTAACAACACTAAATTTTTTTAATCTTTGAATTTGAGAGTTTACCATGAGCAATTCCGTATTCAAGATATTTTGTTATGTATTGCCAAGATTAAATTACACTGCAGTATGTAATACAACTGTGTTAAGATTTAGTAAATGATAAGAGAAATAATCAATTTCACTGACTATTCAGTTTCTGTAAGAAAATACCAATTTTGCCGAATGACAACGACAAAAACTAGAACGATGAGATTAAGTTTGTTATAAGAAAAATAATTGAATTTTAAGGTGGTTTCCATAGATTATGCTGTCTATATACAGTACTATAGTTTACATCGCAAGTATGTAGAACTGACGATGTATTTAATACATATTGATAGATTTCGTACTTGATTAAAATATATTGTAAGTAATGGATCAGTATGGATTGTTTACTGCAACGTAACACATGAGAGACCTGCCGAGAGAAATGCTTTCCGGGAGGATTTTCTAAGAAAAACTGGATCCTATTTACGTGTTACTAAAGTGATGAAAATTCGGAAAACTCCACGTTGTTAGACCATTGGAGAGAAACGAACAAATGACTAGCGTTCAGTTGTTTTATCCATTCGGCCACTGGTGAGTGAGAGATGGATTATATTTTAGTTAAATAAACAAAGATCGTCAATAATACTCGTAAGTTTATTTAAAGCTGTTATTTCATTATACATAATACAAAGAGAAAATTATTTCTTCTAATTCTACTAAGAAAATTTTATCATCATTGTCAGAACATTTTTTTTTATTCAGTGAATTGTCGGAAGAAATAGTAAAGATTCCTTGGATTTTATTGAAACGTTAAAAGTATAGGATTGATGAGCTAAGACAATGTAACACATAGACGATCTTCCAGGGAGTGCCTCCCTGTAGGACTTTCTATAGGAAACAGGTGTTAGACACGTAAAAACAACTCCATGTTGAAAGGCCGTTGGTGAGACCATGAACAACTACCAGTTCTAACCAATTCTATCGGACACTAGTGGACAATCTAAATAGCACACGTCTGTGGAATAGCCAATTTAAGTCCAACTTATTCTTTGGAGATCAATTCTAAACCATGCATCTATACAAGTTAAATTAGAGGACTAATTTCATTAAAGGGAAAATTTCAACTGATGTTAAAACTTCTACAAACTGTTATTCGTAAAACTTTCGAGTTATCTACAAGTAAAAAATTGTAATTAATGAGAAAATAATGATCTTAAATGAGGAATTAAACAAAATAATATAGTATAGGAAATAGTTAATTAACAATGTAAAAATTTAATCAACTATTAGAGTAGATTAATCAGATTTAATTAAATAAAATAAAAGTTTAAAAAGGAAAAGTAAATTTAAAGATATTCATTAAGCTTCATTACAATCCTTACACGTCGAATAAGACTATTGAGTATGTCTTTTAAAGAATCATAAAATTTTTATATTTTTAAAATATATAAGCAAGCTTATATACTGAAAATAAACGAAAAATTAGTGTATAAAATAAAACGAGCAATTATTTATTGTGACATCGTCACGATGCCGAGTTGCAATTTTTAGTCATAATTTAAAACTTATTTAATTTAAAATATATGCTCTTCACTTCAAATTAGTAGTGTCTTGGCCCTGGATATCATACTTTTCAACGATAGAGTCATGCCAGTCATCTATGTTTAAATTGAAATAACGTGACTTCCAGTTTGCGTCGGAAGTTCCTATATAGTTAATCGGGGCTTTCTGCACCAAATCTTTCCATATCTAGTTTTGAATTTCATCTATCTAAAGTTCTCTAAAGAATTTTATCTATCAATCTGCATTCTCGAGATTAATATTAGAGAAAAATACGTACAGGATTCGTTATCTGCCAAGAGTAATGCCGTCGTGTGGATCTAGGTTGGAATTCTATTCGTCTTCTGAATTTTCGTGAATAGTTCGGATCGACCTTATTTTATGGCACTTTTTAAAAAATTCTTTTTATCCTGTGAGAACTAAGACAACTTTTTATTGAATGTCATCGTGAATTCGGCCAGGCCTGTATCGAGGGAAGTGGATGGTAAAAAATGGAACCCGACATATCCGGGACGAACCATCCTCCGAAAATTTCCTGGGGTTTCTTGATAGGCTAGCATTTTAACTGTTCGATCAGCGTGCAGTCTCCTTGTGGCAGTTGGATTGTTCTTTTGGATAAAATTAAGGCCGATCGCAGGGCTTGTTGTGAGCTACGCCAATGGTCGAGTAAGTTTAATCTAGAAGTTTTTTTTTTAATATTGTTAAATAAATTATTTATAAAATAACTAAAGGGAAGTTTTCGGTTTGTGTTTTCTTTATTCTCAGTTTCTGTTTCTTTTTACTGGAAGCACAAAATATTCAAAGGTAACTAAAAAAATCATTAAACCACTTTCTGATATAGGATTACGTATTAATACTTATCTATTGTGAACATTCTAATTCATTAAAAGATTATTCCACTGAGTAAAAATATGCTACTATGTTTCGTTCGACTTTCACGCATTTTTAAATTTGGATTTTTCGTTTCTTACAAAAATATACGGAATTTTATTAAAAACAATAAGTAGCATTAATTTCGAAAGTGTTTCGCTGAATTTCAGTAACTTATATACTTTTCCATTTGTATACAATAAAAACCGACTGTTTAATAATTTATATTATTCATTATCTGCTTTGTGTACATCCGCGACGAAAATAATTTATTTCATTTTTCGAATTGTTTATTTTGAATTATCTGTATATAGACTTTGAAGAAAATAATATAAGAAATGATTCGTTTTATTAAATTTATTCAAAAACATTAAAATATTTAGTGCATTTTTTGTTTATCAAGAAATAATAATAACAATAGCAAACTATTGAAATATTTGCTTTCATAAATAGCGAAATAATTTTAATTTAGCTTCCGTGAAATTTTCATTTCCATCCCTGTTACTCTGA
>NW_019388807.1:0-5940 GCF_000671375.1 Centruroides sculpturatus
GAAACATCAATTTATTTGGCTTCTAGTTTTTCTAAGATTGTAAGAAATAATTTTTTATTTTAGAGTTCTATTATCTTTCTGAATAACGTTGATAATATTTCAATAATCTTTAAATTCTGATTTGTTTTATATATTCATTGCAATAAGATATTTTTAATCTTCGAGATGCAGTAAAGAATCTCTTGGAGAATACGTAACTTTGTAGTTACAAACTTCGCTGTATTATTTATATTATTTAGAATGCATTAATAAAATTAAATACTGTATTTTTTTATTTTCTTTTCATTTTAATATAATGTTATTTTTAGAATAACTTTTAAGTTTAAAAAAGTTTTTAATTAATTAATTTTTAATAGATAACCCAGCTTTTTCTTTATCTTTGTTACTGATATCACATGTTTAATAAATTTAAAGTATATATATATATTTATAATGTATATTTTTATTTTCTACGTTAACTGAGAAAATGAAATATAGTCTTGACAATTATTTTATTTTTCTTTCAATCAGACAGATATTTTAGATTTATTTGTGAATTCAATTCTTTGCTTCATTTATTTAATAAATGGAATGTCACAAAAGAAACTTGATATATCAACAAACCATACTGATATAAGTTTACAAATATTTTACCAGCAAAATCAATGTCGTATCAGAAATTAATGTCTTCTATAAAATAGAATTTGGCTCTTTAAAAACGATACAACAATAAAATAAATTTTAAGTACAATTGATATAATATAAGCGCATTAATAGACAATACACTTTCCTTTAATCAAATTTAATAAATTAATTATATTTAATGTATTATTGTAAAATTAAATAATAATCGAAATAAATAAATAATATTAATCATTAAATTCGAGTTTAAATTTTAAAATCTATAAGAAAGTTTATAACAAAATACTGTAGAGAAAGTAAAATCATATGGTGTTATAATTAGATGTTATATTTAATCTTTAACCAATTACGCATTTCATTAATGATGACATCAAATATAAGTTTAGTTCCGCTTTCTGAAGTCAAGAACTTGAACATGTTATTAGATCACATAAATTTCGTCAAGTTGATCATCTGTATCTTCTAAATTTGCCATCTAAATGTCATACTATATGGATTAGTATCTTAATTACATAAATGAACACTCCCAACAGATTAATTATTCATCAAATTTACCTTAGAGAAAATTGTTATTTTCTTAGTCTGCGTAAATCATATTTTCAAAGGGAAAACTCGGAGGCCTATCTCTTAATTCGTGCAAATCAATTTGGAATGAGGTGATAGTTAATATTATCATTGTGAAATTTGCACTCATTAATACCAATAAAGTTTGAATGATTGATGGATGATCGTATTATTAATGTGTATTTAACTTATGAGTTTCGTTATTTTACTATTAATGTAATTTATATATGATATCTTTCGGAATATGTCATGTGATAAAATTTTTTAGCAAAATCAAATATGTAAAACTGTATATACTACAGCTCATTATAAATATCACAATCGTTTATTTTTATTATTTAAAAACAAAAAAATAAGTCTGATGTTATTTTGAATTTACAGAAATTGGATTTCAAAAGCCTTTAAATCTCCTTAGTATAATTATTTTTATTACGTTAGTTGTTTTAATGCTTGTTTCATTTTTTTAAGTTTTATATAGAAAACCGTAAAGCTAAGCAGTAAACAATATGATTGACAGATTAGATCAATTTTAGTTATAAAAAGAAAATATACAAAAAGTTATATATTTTATGAAAGTTTATGAAAATGTTAGGAGTGGGTCTCTATATACAGTACGAAAATTTCATCGGTGGCTGAGTAGATATAACACCACTAAACACCGGTAGTTTTTCTGGATTTTCTTCACGTGTCTAACACCTGAATAGGTCAGTTTCCTATAAAAATCCTCTAGGGAGTTATCTTTCCTTTGGCAGATCGTCCATGTGTTGCATTGTCTCACTTCACTTCGTCAATGTAATCTTTTATAGTGTATATGATTCAAACATTGTTTGCTTTTTTCTGTTGATTGTTACTGACACAAACTAAAGCTTCATATACGTGGTTTTTTAAAAATAAGAATTCAAGCTTCTCTATATTCAAAAATTATAAAATAGAAGACAAATTCCTGGTGATTCCCATGCCTACACGAGTGTCTGGAATCGAAATTTGTATATATCTGTTGCTTTTGTGGGGACGAAGCGTTTGGATTACTAAAAATTTTTATTTATGTAGACTATACTTCGATATTCATTTGCAAATAAATAAAGTTTTCAACTACAGATTGTATAGGAATTAGACGTTACATTAAATGCATATTTGGCTTCTAATCAATAAGTAGAGATTGTTTCATTGGCCAATTAATGTAAACATTGATTATGCTGTTCTCAATGTAAAATTTTATGTATTACACAGCTATGATCGTGAACGTTCACTTCAATTTTGATAATTCTTTAAATTTTTGTGGTTTCGAAGACTATTAAGACAATATAAAAATAATTGAATTACCAATCGTATTAAATTTCAGCTAATTACGAGTAACGAAGGTACAGTAGGGTAAAGTCTTTTATATTGTACCGACATGTAATATCACACCCATAACTGATAAACCGTTTTAAATGGTGGAGTATTTAATTGGAAGGGATAAAAATTAAGTTATGACAAACCAATAATGGTGAGGCAGGATTTTCAAGAAGACGGATTTCACGCCAAACGTATAATTGTTTACATAATAATTACATAAATCATTTTTTAAAGTACAACTGTTTGTTTAAGGCTTCTATAAAGTAAAAAATCTGGTTGCTAAGCTAAGCCTCTGCACTGTCATACTTATAAATTCAACTCAAACAAGTAAATATATATATATATATATATGTTAAATTTCCTTAATTCAGCTATAAGAAAATTTTACATTACACTATTTATTATAAATATAATCATTTTAATGTATGATAAATGATATTCAAATTAAATGACAAGTAAATATACTTTCTATATACTCTGTTTAAAGATATACATTTAACCATCATCTCATCAATTGATCATGAAGATAAAAAAACTATAATAGTAACGTAAATTAACTTTGTTATACGTACATCAATGAATTGGATTCATTAGGAAAAAATTAGTGCATTAATATCGCTAAAACAATATGCTTTAGCATTTTTATTCGGGTTAACATTTCCATTATTAATTACATACATCGTTACATTGAAATTCGTAAATAATCAAATATATCTATTCATTTAATAATACGCAGTTTTGAAAATCATTGAATAATATGTCATTTTACATAGAAGTCATTGAAGAATTTTAAATTGCTTATCCTTTAAAACATAAGCAATTACGCGTTCTTCTAAAAATCAAGAAAAATCATATTATATTCTTTAATGTAATTTCTAATAGTATAACTTATTTAATCGATTAACGTTTAAAAATAGGATTAAAATATAATTTTTGATATCCTAAACTCCTTTCAGAAAAAAAGGATTAAAAAAATTGTCATGTAATTCATCATCAGAAAATTCATTTAATCGTTCTTAACTATGGCTCAAAGAATAACATAGTTTATCAATTTTTTATGCTTAAAGATTATCTTAGTTTATGCTTGAGCCGCAAAAAGTTAGATCTAGTGTAGCAATGTATCGATTGTCATTGTAAAGTATAAGATTTCGGAACTCATCATCAGCTGTTTTTAAGATTTTTTTTCTACTTTTTATTGTGATATTGATTTATCTATTGGAGATAAAGTAATTACAAAATCGATTTTTATAATTGTCGGTTTCGAATTTCGATTTCTTGATTAGTCAAAACATCGCAGCATCCTTAAATTGGCAATACACAAACATATAATATACAGTACGTCGCGACTTTAGTTTAGAATTACAGTGAAACTAGGCTAACTAGAACTTGGATAATTCTAAATCGTTTTCTTTCCCCAATCGTCTAATATAACGTGTTAAATCAAATTTCTCGAAACTTTTTGACTCGAAGTTCGAATTCTCTTTCGACCGAATTCAGTTAACCAGGTTCCACTGTATTATTTTCTATTAAACACCCCCGCACAGTCAAGGTGAGCACATTTTAAAGCAATTGGAACGGATTGTCCTGTTGACGTACTCAAGTTACAATAGACGTACAGTATTTGTCCAAGTACGCTGTTGCATAAACAGTAGAGAGAGCAAGAGGCAACACTCATTATAGTTATCTTCTTGATCTGTTGATGAGATGATAGTTAAATGTGTATCTTCAAGCAGAGCACATACAAAACATTTATTCGTCATTTAATTTGAATGATCATCACATGTTAAGATGAATTATTAAATAACCTTAATACATATTTATAATAAATAGTATAATGTCAAATTTTCTTATAATTGAATTTCTAAGGAAAATTTAACGCATAAATTCAACTCAAACAAGTGAACAAATAATTCTTACTAAAATATTTTTCTATTTTTCTTGATTAAGATTATAATGATAGTTTACTATTTTATTATTTAAAATTGAACTTACTTTCATTTCCAACAAACTGAAAACATAGAAAAATAAATGGCTAATTAAACAGTTTCTTCTAAGAAAGTTTGATCTCTTCTACTCACACAACAAGGCCATACTTAATCTTTAAGATTATTTTAATTTAATTGCAAATTGTTTTATTTTGTATGTTTAGTAACTTTTCTCCTGCATTGTAATACATAAAATATAATAATTATAAAAATAATTGGAAATTTTACGGAAAAACATAATAAATAACCCAACAAAATGAAATTTTTAATCTACAATGAAAACCATTATTCTGTTTTCCTAACTTCCTAATTGAGCTTCAGTTCAATTAAGAATTTCAAATTCCGTTATACTTGAAAATTAATATAACGAGTCCAATTTCTAGATCTAAAGTTGACTCTCTGAAGACATTATTATCAAAATATTAATATAAAGAAAATTCACCCAAAAGAAAAAAAAAATTGAAAAAAAATCAAAAATATATTGATTAGTGAATAAGTTTTTAATTACAGTATAATTAAAAATTTTAAAATAAAGGTAAAGATAATTATCTTTCTACTTAATATAAAACTCTGAGGAAGTCAGATTTTATGGGATATGACAATGCAATGTATGTCTAGGGTGATGTATTCTGGAATGGCTTTCTAGGAAAGGATTTTTTCCTGTTTAGGTGTTAGACACGTGAAAAAAAATCCGGTATAGTCCACGTCTGCACTCCGTCGGTGGGGCATGAACCCGTGACCAATGTTTAGTAGTTTTATGTACTCGACCATTGGTAGGCTTGTGAGAAAGGCAGAGAAATCGAAAATTAATTTTTTTCAATCGTTAAAGTATAAACATTAAAAATATTGAGTATTAGGCTAGTTTCTAACGATACAATTCAAAGACACGAATTTCATCTATGCTAAGTATTTTCTAATTGTTTTTGTTCCAATGTCCTTTTGTAGCTTTGAATCACACATACTGTACCTTTTTTTTACAAGTATTCGAGTGTTTATTACAGGTAATAATACACTTATTATTGTTTTACGTTTTCTTTTTTATATCAAATTTATAAAATGTAAAAGCCTAAAACTACATATTTATTTTAATGAAAAGTTACAGAAATTACTCACTTATGGTGTTACAATAGATAAATTACTGAACGGATGGCTTTTAAAATTAAGTGATTCATAATATCCTTAGGGAAAATTAATTTTACTAAATTTACTTATTAAAAATGATTCTAGATTATTAAAAAATAATTGAGTATCATGAAAATATGAATATGTAAAGAATTTATAAAGCTAACAGCGCTGAACCGATATTTTTTTTTATTAAAACACATAAAAATTGAATTATATGTCATTTTACATAGAAGTCATTGAAGAATTTTAAATTGCTTATCCTTTAAAACATAAGCAATTACGCGTTCTTCTAAAAATCAAGAAAAAT
>NW_019388808.1:0-6024 GCF_000671375.1 Centruroides sculpturatus
ACATGAAATTCGAACATATTTTTGCTCCACGATACGAACAAAAACTCACCATACGATGTTACATTAGTTCACATTTTTCATTTGTTTTTCTTACTACAGTTATTTTTTTTAATGTATTACTTGGCTTTAATTAGAGAATGTTTTTCGCGTTGGAACGAATTATTTGGTTTTACATGTAATCGTATGGGAAAAGATGATTCACCTTACGACATTTTCATGATACGATCTCAGTTTCGGAACGGATTAATTTCGTATCCTGAGGTACCACTGTATATAAATTTCAGAATCTTAGCATTTTCCCCCATGTCTGTACAGTTAGTATTTTTCTGAAAAGACTGAATCTGATATACAATTTCATACTTTAAAAGTGTCTTGTATAAGATTAATTTAAGCTTCAATACTTCTTCATACATTTAGTTTAATGCATTTTTTGAAATAAAAATATTGAATTAGAATTAACAATAATCTTTGTACTTTTTATTCAAAAATAATCTAATTTTAAAAACTTACATTCATGTACAAATATTTATAACCAGATAAATAAATTATTTTTCATTACTTTGAAAATTTTAATGTATCTTTTATTAAAATCTCTATTAAGCAAAACGTAACAGGAAATCCATTTAATTTTATGAATAACATCTGTAAGATTGTTATGAAATAGATGGTATCTCATTCCTAATTACAGTAGTTATTAATATTTAAGCTACATTATTAGTACAATACAAGATTGTGTTCTCGTTTTATCCACATAATGTTTGCTTTCACAATGACAAAATTATTATGAATTAGATATATGATCAATGGTGTACCGAATACATTATATCTGCATGTATTCAGCATTCTGCTTCATCACATTGTCAACACCAGCCATATCTAGATGATAACTTTTACTTGAAGGAAGTTTCTTTTACTATTATTCACGAAAAGTCATTGTTTAAATTTTATTTGTGTTTATAGTTTTCTTATCTATTAATGGAGAAATAATTTAATAGATTATCTAAATACAAATTAGAGATAATCAATCATATAAGATAAAATGTGCTATTTATTCCTTACGGAATGATAGGAATGGTAATTAGGTTGTCATAGTACAACAATGACGCAACACTGTTAGTAGCCACAAGAGGCTGTTTATCTCCAAAAATTATAAACTAACTTACAAATGATTCATGTTGGAGTAAATTTGATTATATATTCTGAAAGTCTGTCTCTCAAAATGTATTTTGTCTGTACTCTTTCAGGATCTAACTCTTATAGCTTGAAAGAGGCAAAATTCTTTGTTATAAACAAAAAAAATTACATTAAATGTTGTTGTAACAAAATACAAATAAAAGTTATATCATATGAAAGATAATTAAAAATATATTTATTGGGCTGCAATTTTTTCAAATTGCAGATCTATAAATTCCCACTGTCATCCATTCATTTGTCTTTCCTTAATCTTGAGAACGGAGTTAGATAGATGAAATATGAGACCAGATATAAAAACCTTTAGGGACAAGAGACTCCGCTTAACTATATACAAACTTCAAATGGAAATTGGAAGTCACGTTATTTCAGTTTAAAACTTCTCCCCTGAAAGATGTTAGATATATGACTGGCACGACTCTGTCGTTAAAGGCAAACCACTACTAATAATTTGAGGTAGAGAGCATATATTTTAAATTACAGCCTGGAATTGTGATGGTGCCACAATAAGTTGCTCATTTTACACATAGGTTTCATTGTGTAAGAGCCCAGATTTGACAAAAAAATCTGAGAATTAAAATTTAATTTTTGAAATTAAAACTTTGCTATAATTTTTCCCACAATTGTTAAAATTGTAAAGGATATGATTTTATTCCTCTATGGAGTCACTTCCCTTTCAAGATGATGCATCAAATTGTCACCAGGAACGTGACAGCGAGAATTTGCTATTGGACATAGTCATTGAAACATTGCCAAAGGGCAAGGGGACCATGGGGAGCACCCCCAGATAAAATGGCAAGGTCCAACGATGCCAGAGAGAGTTCGTTATTATCGTTAGTTCGCCATCTTTGGACTAGTGGTCACGCCCGATCCCTTTTGGATACCACTTAAGTAGCTGTCGCAAATCCTATGCCTATCTTAAGACATTCAGAAACTTTCACACTTTTTCGATTCATTGAAGCTTCTCCCAAACAACCTTGCAGACCACCAGGACATCGATCAGCTGATTCTTTGATTCCCAACAAGGATCAACCTTGATTTTACTAAGGTATTTATCGACGTGCGGACATTCTATTAAATATTGAATAAGATTTCTTTCAACAAATAAAATTTCAATCAACATTGCAAGATATTCATTTTAGGTCAATACTGTTATTTCTATCCATCAACCAAAGCCGAATATTATCGGGTTAGATAATATAGCCCGATATTATTCGGCTTTAGTTGATGGATAGCTTTAATCGTATCGGGTATAGTAAAGATGTTTGATTACTGTTATTTCACTATTCAGAAAGATTGATGAAAGAAAACAAATATAAATTTGTCTAAACAGTCTTACTGGATATATATTTAATTAATTAAACTTGTTTACTATATTGTAAAGCCTAAAATAGTCAACATACCGTGAGTTACCATTCCAGGAACCATTGCTCCAGGCGCCATAACACCTAATGCAAGACCTGCTTGTGCTTGCTGAGCCTGTCTAGCTNTTCGGATTAACGAGAGTCTACTGTATTAATAAATTTAGAAGTTAATTTTGAATTTAAACAGCATAACAATTTCATTTTGTAAGTATATTACTCTTAAATATATAAAAATAATAACCTTTAAAAGTAATATCGTTATAAAATAATTCAAAAATGCCAACCTCTTTTAGTAATTACGAACAAAACACGAACCACAATGCTCACGTGCATTGAACAACATCTATAAGGAAAAATTGGCAATAATAATAATAATGTCTTTCAACAAAGGTGCCTTTCATTTTGGCAATTATGTCAGAGTCTGTTTTGGCATATTGTATTCTCTAAATTTCATAAAATTTAAGCATAAAAATTAATTTGGATTTATATGTAATTTGAGAACTGTTCAATAAAAAAAATTTAAAATTTAAGTATCTTCGGTTTTTCGTTAATTATTTACTTCGTTCATACAAAATTATAAATAGTTTGCTTACCATTGGTTTATCGTAAAAAGGAAAACCTTGCATGGAACGAAGAGCATTCGTTGCACTATTAATATCTTTAAAAATAACAAAAGCTTGTCCTCTCATTTTAAGGGTTGTTAATGCAACTATGTCCAATATTTGTCCAAATTGTGAAAATATGGCATATAATGATTTTTTCAATTCTGAAAAACAGAATTTATAAAAACAAAAAAAAGAAATTAAAGAAGTGATCTGGGCTTTGGTCTTGGTGGCCAATCAAGCTTCCAGGGTGCAGGTGGTGATCTCATCTTGCAGCCTGTGCAATGCAAGAAAAAGGGACACTCGGACCTACCCAGATGGCACCCCTTTTCTAATACATATTTTATAAATTATGTACTTAAAAATTAATATGCTAATTAAAAATTATTATTAAATATATACAGTTATATTAGACAAAATGACGCAACACTGTTAGTAGCCACAAGAGGCTGTTTATCTCCAAAAATTATAAACTAACTTACAAATGATTCATGTTGGAATAAATTTGATTATATATTCTGAAAGTCTGTCTCTCAAAATGTATTTTGTCTGTACTCTTTCAGGATCTAACTCTTATAGCTTGAAAGAGGCAAAATTCTTTGTTATAAACAAAAAAAATTACATTAAATGTTGTTGTAACAAAATACAAATAAAAGTTATATCATATGAAAGATAATTAAAAATATATTTATTGGGCTGCAATTTTTTCAAATTGCAGATCTATAAATTCCCACTGTCATCCATTCATTTGTCTTTCCTTAATCTTGAGAACGGAGTTAGATAGATGAAATATGAGACCAGATATAAAAACCTTTAGGGACAAGAGACTCCGCTTAACTATATACAAACTTCAAATGGAAATTGGAAGTCACGTTATTTCAGTTTAAAACTTCTCCCCTGAAAGATGTTAGATATATGACTGGCACGACTCTGTCGTTAAAGGCAAACCACTACTAATAATTTGAGGTAGAGAGCATATATTTTAAATTACAGCCTGGAATTGTGATGGTGCCACAATAAGTTGCTCATTTTACACATAGGTTTCATTGTGTAAGAGCCCAGATTTGACAAAAAAATCTGAGAATTAAAATTTAATTTTTGAAATTAAAACTTTGCTATAATTTTTCCCACAATTGTTAAAATTGTAAAGGATATGATTTTATTCCTCTATGGAGTCACTTCCCTTTCAAGATGATGCATCAAATTGTCACCAGGAACGTGACAGCGAGAATTTGCTATTGGACATAGTCATTGAAACATTGCCAAAGGGCAAGGGGACCATGGGGAGCACCCCCAGATAAAATGGCAAGGTCCAACGATGCCAGAGAGAGTTCGTTATTATCGTTAGTTCGCCATCTTTGGACTAGTGGTCACGCCCGATCCCTTTTGGATACCACTTAAGTAGCTGTCGCAAATCCTATGCCTATCTTAAGACATTCAGAAACTTTCACACTTTTTCGATTCATTGAAGCTTCTCCCAAACAACCTTGCAGACCACCAGGACATCGATCAGCTGATTCTTTGATTCCCAACAAGGATCAACCTTGATTTTACTAAGGTATTTATCGACGTGCGGACATTCTATTAAATATTGAATAAGATTTCTTTCAACAAATAAAATTTCAATCAACATTGCAAGATATTCATTTTAGGTCAATACTGTTATTTCTATCCATCAACCAAAGCCGAATATTATCGGGTTAGATAATATAGCCCGATATTATTCGGCTTTAGTTGATGGATAGCTTTAATCGTATCGGGTATAGTAAAGATGTTTGATTACTGTTATTTCACTATTCAGAAAGATTGATGAAAGAAAACAAATATAAATTTGTCTAAACAGTCTTACTGGATATATATTTAATTAATTAAACTTGTTTACTATATTGTAAAGCCTAAAATAGTCAACATACCGTGAGTTACCATTCCAGGAACCATTGCTCCAGGCGCCATAACACCTAATGCAAGACCTGCTTGTGCTTGCTGAGCCTGTCTAGCTTGTTCTTTTGCAGCCTTCTTTTTCTGTTTCTTAACGTCAACAGCGTCTTCTTTTGTTTTAGGTTTTGCAGGTCTTTCAACAAAGGTGCCTTTCATTTTGGCAATTATGTCAGAGTCCGTTTTGGCATATTGTATTCTCTAAATTTCATAAAATTTAAGCATAAAAATTAATTTGGATTTATATGTAATTTGAGAACTGTTCAATAAAAAAAATTTAAAATTTAAGTATCTTCGGTTTTTCGTTAATTATTTACTTCGTTCATACAAAATTATAAATAGTTTGCTTACCATTGGTTTATCGTAAAAAGGAAAACCTTGCATGGAACGAAGAGCATTCGTTGCACTATTAATATCTTTAAAAATAACAAAAGCTTGTCCTCTCATTTTNGAGCCCAATGTCAACGCTATGAAAAGGTTAAGTTGAAGCGAGAGTGGGAAATCCACTCCAGCACGGGAACTTCGTAAGTTCACTTCAGTTTTATTTAAGTTCAGTTCGACACAACTGGATATACGTTACTCGCGTCTAAGTTCGACTTGGGAATTTTTTTGTTCAACAATAAATGTGAATTCTTCTTCGTGGAAAAATAAGACATCCCCTGAAAATAAGACCTAGCGCATCTTTGAGAACAAAAATTAATATAAGACACAGTCTTATTTTTGGGGAAACAGGGTAGTATAATGAATTACTTTTACGAAAAGTAATTACAAAAATGTTTACTTTTCTAAATTCAAAAAAATAATTCATAAATTTTTCCAATAAAATAAAGTAATATCCATTTTACACTTAAAGACTTAAGCTGCTACAAGGTTTCATTAAAGAAACAATAGAATAAATATGCTTTACTAACATTATTTTTTAGAATTATTAC